>NW_007257469.1:193427-218201 GCF_000164805.1 Carlito syrichta
GTAATTCCGGCTACTTGGAAGGCTGAGGCGGAAGGATCGCCGGAGCCCAGCAGGTCGAGGCTGCGGTGGCCGGAAGCGGCCACTGCACTCCAGTCTGGGTGACAGAGTGAGACTCCAACTCAAAAAAAAACAAACAAACAAAAAATACAAAAGCATTTATATCAGCAACCCTCAAAATGTAATATGATTATGTCTTTAAGAATGTGTATAAGATCTATATGAAGAAAACTACAGAACTCTGGTGAAAAATATCAAAGAACTAAATAAATGAAGAAACAGGCCAAGCTCGGTGGCTGAGCCTGTAATCCCAGCACTTTGGGAGGCCGAGGTGAGCGGATTACCTGAGCCCGCAGGTTCAAGACCCGCCCGGGCAACTTGGTGAGACCTCGTCTCTACGATTTAAAAAAAAAAATTAGCCGGGTGTGGTAGCGCGCGCCTGTAATTCCAGTTACTTGGAAGGGGGAGGCGGAAGGATAGCCGGAGCCCAGCAGGTCGAGGCTGCGGTGGCCAGGAGCGGCCACTGCACTCCAGTCTGGGCGACAGAGTGAGACTCCAACTCAAAAAAATAAATAAATAAATAAATGAAGAAACACTCCATGTTTATGAACAGGAAGACAACATAATTAAGATGTCAGTTCTTCTCTACTTGATCTACAGATTCAATGCAATCCAAATCAAATACCAGTAAGTTATTCGTAGATATCAATAAACTGATTCTTAAGTTTATATAGAAAGGCAAAAGACTTATTAGAGTAGCCAAAACAATACTGAAAAAGAACAAAGTTCAGCTGGGTGTGGTGATGAGCATCTATAATCCCAGTTACTTAGGAGACTGAGGCAGGAAGATAGCTTGAACCCAGGAGTTCAAGGTTACAGTGAGCCATGACTGCACCACTGAACTCTACTTTGGGTTACAGAGGGAGACTGCAACTCAAAAATAAAAAAATTGGAGTACTGACAACCTAACTCAAGATTTACTGTAAAGATGGTAATCAAGACAGCATGGTATTGACAAAACAATAGACAAACAGATCAATGGAATAGAATGGGTAGCCCAGAAATAAACCCACGTAAACTTAGTCAACTACATTTTGGCAAAGAAGCAATAGATAAACTATAGTCTTTTTAATAAATGATGCTGAAACCACTGGACACCCACAAGCAAAAAAATGAATCTAGACCAGATCTTACACCCTTCACAATAATTAATTCAAAATGGATCACAGGCCTAAATGTAAAACTATAAAACTTTTGGAATATAGTATAGGAAAAAATCTAGATGACCTTGAGTTTAGTGATGACTTTTTAGATATAACACCAAATGCATGATCTGTGAAAGGAAGAACTGATAAGTTGGAACCCATTAAAATAAATTTCTACTCTGAGAATGGCACTTTCAAGAGAATAAAAAGAAAAGCCACAGGCTGGGAGAAAATATTTTCAAACATGTATCTGATAAAGGACTGGTATGCAAAACATACAAAGGACTCTTAAAACTCAACAGTAAGAAAAAAATGACCTGATTTTAAAATGGGCCCAAAACCTTAACAGACACCTCGCTGAAGAAGATACACAGATGAAAAATATGCATATAAAAAGAGGCTCTACGTCATATGTCAGCAGGAAAACGAAAATTAAAGCAACACTGAGACACCACTACCCACCTATCAGAGTGGCCAAAATCCAGAACAATAGCAGTACCAAATGCTGCTGAGAATGTGGCCCAACAGGAATGCTCATCCATTGCTTGTAGGAATACAAAATGGTACAGTCACCTTGAAAAACAGTTTAGCAGTTTCTTACAAAATTAAACATACTCTTATCATACGATTCAGTAAACATTCTCCCTGGCATTTATCCAAAGAAGATGAAAACTACGTCTGCACAAAACCTGCACATGAATAAAAGTGCAGTATATAAAAGGATGCTTTGCATCATATGAATAATTATAATTATTCATAATTGCCAAAACTTGGAAGCAACCAAGACATCCTCCAGAAGGTAAATGGATAAACTGTGGTTCATCCAAACAATGAAATATGACTCAGCACTAAAAATAAATGAGCTATCAAGCCATGAAGTGACATAAAAGCCAATCTGAAAAGGCCACATACTGTATGATTCCAACTATGCAACATTCTGGAAAAGGCAAAACTATGGACTACCTTTGTGAATATAAAGACAATGCTGTTACTCTTTAAAAAAAAAAAACACAACATATAAATAAACAGGAAGAAGAGAAACAATAGTTCCTTCCCAGAAGTCTATTTCACTTTAGGATGTTCTCAAAATCCATCCTTTGGTATGTTTTTCCAAGGTATTCTTTATAAATTTTTTTAAAAACGACTCCTGCTTTGTAGTAATTCAGGATACTGCCAGTGCATCTACCGTAGTATCACAGATGAGCTTCTCTTTTTTTCCTATTGATATAGTATGGAACAATATTAGAATACATGCAATACTTCCCTCTGTTAATAGAAAACCAAACCCCAAAATGGGCGAACTATTTACAGCTGCTGGTAAAACAGAACCATAAGTTCCAATGAAAGAAATGAAAAGAATATTCAGCAATTAGTACTGTAAACGAGAAGAGTAGGTCTTAGTGTACCTGTTACTGGGTCTCGGGTTCTCCCAGCCCTCTCCTGACCCTTGGTAACCATTTGCTATTCCAGACATGCGTGCAAGCTGCACTCTAAGCTGATTCAATCGCTTGTCACTCACAATCCATATCAATGAGCAGAGCACACAGAAGGAACGTTCTAAACCACAGGAATAAATTGCATTTAAACAACACATTGAAGGACCAGGCAAATACCAGAATCCAAAATTCATCAAATGATAGAATGGTGGCTCCAGAAAAGACCTAGAAAGTTCCTAACCTGACTACCTCATTTGAATAAACGGCACAAATCTAAGCCAGCAAGCAAGCACTCAAAACGGAATAAATCACTACACGTAGTTGATTTAATCCTCTATTCAAGTTGATAAAAAGTAATATTAAAAATAACTAGTTGGTTGGGCTCAGTGGCTCAGCCTGTCATTCCAG
The DNA here is from genome assembly GCF_000164805.1 of Carlito syrichta. Classification (NCBI taxonomy): domain Eukaryota; kingdom Metazoa; phylum Chordata; class Mammalia; order Primates; family Tarsiidae; genus Carlito; species Carlito syrichta. The sequence goes on from NW_007257469.1 coordinate 196,474, forward strand.
CATTTTAGGAGGCAGAGGTGGGTAGATTGCCTGAGCCCTAGGGTTCAAGACCAGCCCAGGCAACTTGATGAGACCTCGTCTCTACAAAAAAAAAAGAAAAAAAATTAGCCAGGCATGGTAGTACGTGCCTGTGGTTCTGGCAACTTGGAAGGCTGAGGCGGAAAGATCACCGGAGCCCAAGGGGTCGACACTGGGGTGGCTGTGAGCGTGCCACTGCACTCCAGCCTGGGTGACTGAGTGAGACTCAAAAAATAAATAAATAAATAACCAGTCTAGAAATATGCTAATAAAGTCAATAATAAATAGCTGACCGAATCGAGAGTCAGGAAAGGAGAAAAGGTGGTTATGTTTCAGAACACGGGAAAGAGAAACAAGCAAAGGCAGCTCTTATCCCAAGAATTCCTTGACACAGCATGCATAGCAGGAATCATCAACTTTTTCTCTGAAGGGATACAAGTTTAATTGCAAAAAGAATGTGGAGCGACAATAGAGGGAGAAGAAAATGGAGAGAAGCAGAGAAGATGTGCTCTCCAGGTCAACAACTCCCTACAGTAACTTAACTAGCCTGAGAGGAGTCACATCTGCTGCTCTGGCTTACTGAGAATGATGATGAAAAAAATAACAATAACAGGCTGGGCGTGGAGGCTCAAGCTTGTAATCCCAACACTTCAGGAGGCCGAGGTGGGCAAACTGTCTGAGCCCACGGGTTCAAGAACAGCCTGGGCAACTTGGTGAGACCTCATCTCTACAATAAATCACACAAAAAAATTAGCCAGGCACGCCTGTAGCTCCAGCTACTTGGAAGGCTGAGGCGAAAGGAGAAAGGAGCACAGCAGGTCAACTCTGAGGTGGCTGTGAGCGTGCCACTGCCCTCCAGCCTGGGCGATGACAGAGTGGGACTCGGACTAAAAAAAAAAAAAAAAATAACAATAACAAACAATCAAGTGCTTACTACATATTAAGTGCTTTACATACATTATCTCATTTAAATACTCACTACAGCTTACGACATAGAGTTTGGGACGATTAAGACATTAAGTCCGAAGACACATAGTAATGGAGCCAAAACTTAACCCCAGGCCTACCAGACTCCAAAGCCAGAGCTCTTAACTGTGATGTTATATAGACTCTCCAGTCAGAAACGGTGATAAGCAGCATGGAATGCAGCGCGGAAGTTACCAGCACAGCAACTAACCAGATCACCTTTGAAGATCAACAATTGAGAATGACTCCACAGGGAATCCCTGATGTGCACTGTTGCACCCATCAGGCGAAATCAACCAAGGGCAGAAAAGGGGGATGAGAACTGAGGCATAGCTAATAGTTAGGCAGTATTAAATTACAAACGCAACAAAATAAGGAGGAGCAAAGGAAGTAGAGAAAACGGAAGACCCTATATTATTCTGACCTCAGCTGAAGAGACTGAAAAATCTATTTTTCTTTTTTCTTTTTTTGTCTTTAAATTAAAATCATTGTTCTTTGAAATTCTGATTTGCAGGAACAAAAAGGAAATACTGTTCAGCGCTACTCACTCTTTGAACCCTAAATGGTTAATTGTTATATCTACCTAATTAATACATTAATGTGTCAGATATATTACCATTCTAAACTTTTAAGTAATATATAATTTTACTGAAAATATTTTTTTCTTCTTTCAAAATGTCTCCCAGAATTTTATGATTTCTATTGGTAAATCTAGTTAAGCTTCTATAAATAAATATACATAAATATATATCTATGACAGACCAGCAAGAGTAAACATTAGGAAGTTGGTAAATTTTCCATTCTCCCACATCCACTAAGATTATACCTTAGTGTTCCATATGCAGATAATGATGTCAATATGAAAGAGTTCAGTCATCCTTTCCAAAAGCTTAGCACAATAAAATCCTACTTCTGGCAAAATTTAATGCAACTCAGACAAAAACACAGATGCAAAATCAATTTTAAAAGAAGAGATCACTTTAAAACTTCATGTGAACAGAAAAAAAATATGGCTTATGCTAGCCACACTAAAGGTTTGACTTATATATTGTAATTTTAGAAACTAGAAATGCATAAAAACACTGTATGTGTCTCAAAAGCATAGCTAAAATATTTTTAAGCACAAAAAAAAACTTTCTATTTTCATTATATCAAATCTTGCACACTAAAGCAAAGTGTTTAAATGTCAGTTCACAGTATTTCATCATCTAATACATCGGGCCTTATGGAATTTAAACAAGTAAATTATCTTTCAGAGATGCTTTACTGAATTGTGTGTATAGGACTCCATCTAGTGGCATAAAATAAATACAAAAATAAGAAAGTTAAGATTAAAATGTCAAAATTGCTTCACTGAAAATTAATGTTATCATCAAATCAAACGTCTCAACCGAGGAACTAAGGCTACTTTGATTATCTGGACAAATGTCTATTCTGTAAATAAAATAAATAGCTTAGTAATCGTATTCCACTGTATTTTTTTTTTAAAGGAAAAGGTCTCTTTTCAACATATTATGTGAAAAAGGACTCCCATCACTGGTAACATATTAAGATATTTTCATAAAAAAAACATATAGGCCTGGCGTGGTGGCTCACACCTATAATCCCAGCACTTGGGAGGTCAAGGCAGGAGAATTGCTTGAGGTCAGGAGTTTAAAACCAGCACCTAGGCAACATAGTGAGACCCTGTCCCTATTTTTTTTTTTAAATTAAATTTTTTTTAAAAAGCACATAATATCCTTATATACTATTTTCAGTATATTTTTATCTCACTATATCTTCACTATAAAGAATAATTCCCTCAAAACTGTATTAATTTTTTAAAGTATTAATTTTCTAAGAAATTATTTTGTAATTTTTTTCTAAAATAATATCTACACCTTGAGAAAGACTAATATAATCTCAAAGTACCTAATCCCAATTTCCTGAAATTACGGATGTTTTCTGGAGTACCATTGTTTCTTTTCTAGACAAAATACAAATGGCTTTTCTCTGTCCTAGAATGCTATGTTCTCTAACAGGATAGAAATACTGGTTGCACAGCCACAAAAGCGCACAGTCAGGGCCTGCAGCTGCAGGGTATGCACTGTAAGAAGATAAACTCACCCTAGAGGGACCGCCATTAAAATGCTAGCACTGGCAGGCTTTCTTATACATTTTACTAAATGTCATTCAACTGCTTTCAACAGAAAACAAAGAAGCAAGGAAAGTGACTTGCAAATACTGGGAAACCAGGAGCAGAAAAGTTGTTCAGGAATCCGTGGGCTCTGATCACTGTTTTGACCTTTGGTATCAAAGCTTTCTACAAACCTTTATCAGAAAACAAAACTTCACCCTTTTACACCTCTAACAAAATTATACCAGTTACTTCTGACTTCCTTTGGATGCTTTTAAATGTCATTTTATACTTTTTCAAACATTAGCCACATTTTTGGCCAGCTCCTCAAATGACACATTACCCTTATGTTTGCATCTCTAGCAATAAAAATAGCTTTCACATTTTTTTTTTTGCATTCACATTCTTTTGGGCATTCTTTTTCTTCCAAATAGGCATCTTTACTATTCTTTCACCAGTGCTTCAAATGGCATATCAAGCTCAATTTCTAGCATATCGACCTTAATAATATCTAATTAGTAATTAAAATTTGGTATTTCATATTAATGAGGGTACTTATGACACTTCTTTAGCAATTTCCTATTTATACTGAATTCTTAATTCTAGGTACCAATCTTACTGACTAGTACTGAAATTTTAGTTCCTAATTATAAAATATGCTTTTCTGAATATTAAATATACTTATAAGGCAATTAGCCACCCTATGATTACCGGCTTTTAACAAACTAAACACTCTAAAATGCTGCTATGAAGATAGTTTTAAAAGTAATCACAAAAAAACTGAGTAGAAATTACCAAAAGCTATTAAAACTACCCTATCCAATACATATCACCTGCTGTCAACCTCAAGAAAATTTCAAAAAGCAGAATTTGGACGTATCAGTAAATATGGTAAATTCACCCAACTGTCACGCAACAAGTCAGTCATTTGGCAACCGATCTAAAGCCAAGATTTGAAAACATTCCTTGAACAGAAGCACAGGAATTGTTACAGTTCTTTCAGACCGGGACATACGTTAAGACCCTCACATGAAAGGGCAAACAGCCAAAAAGCAGGCTTCTGAAACCCAGAACACTGCCCTCCACTGCCCGGAGAAGGCTGTCAACAGCCAGGCCTGCTGTGTGGATCCCGGAGAGTGCCGGAACGTCACTGAGATACTCCATGTGTCCCTACCTGAATGACGACTTTGTTTCTGGTAAATCTTTGTATTTTCAGTTATGCAAATTGAGAATTTAATCTTTCAGTGGAGCAATCTCTTCAACATTAATTTATAATCCACTTGAAACCCTGTGACTAGAGTCAGAAGTGAGACCTGAAATACCGCAACTCTCCTTCAGTAGCCTCCAGATATATTTAAGGCACCCCAAATTTCAGCAACAACCATGTAAAAAACAATGGGCTAAAATGTTATTTAAAAATAACAATTAAAGTATCACTTGGGAGAAGGGCCACTTTTTTCATAAAGTCACATGAATTGGAATTATTTTCTTTTAAATAAATAGTAAAAACACCATCTCCCTATCTTAAATGCACAAAAGATTTGCTCAAAATAGCCACCCAATCTTGAAAAAAAATACTTACATCATAGTTACTTGGCAATATAACATATCAAGAAAAAAGATGATCAATGTAAAAATATCATATACACTACTCCTAACATTTTGCCAACCATTTTATCAAATATAGTAAACATGAATGGCAACCTTCCCATAACTCGTCCTGCTAGTCTGTAATCCAGGAGCAAATAAGAAATAAAACAGCTCCAAGGAAAGAACATCCAGATAAAGTAAAAGGAGAATACTCTCCAGGAATATTCATTAAGTCCTGCGTAAGGACATATGCAATAAGAACTGAAAATGAAGTACAGAAAACAAGCATATGCACAGGTGGTTTTAACACAGAGATAGTTTTTCTTAAATCATAAAAACTTATCTGCACGGAGCCTAACTCTTCAGGGAGGCAGGAGAGTAAAGGAAGTAGTTTCACAACATAGGTCCAAAATTATTTGGCACATCTCACATTAAGATTTAAGAGCACAGTGGCTTATGCTTGTAATCCCAGCACTCCGGGAGGCCAAGGAAGGAGAACTACTTGAGTTCAGGAGTTCAAGACCAGCTTGTGCAGCACAGCAAGACCTCATCTCCAAAGAAAATTAGCCAGGTGTGGTGGCACACATCTGTAGTCCTTGAAGGCAGAAGGACTGCCTGAGTCCAAGAGGTCGATGCTGCAGTGAGCTGTGATGGTGCCACTGTACTCCATCTTGGGTGACGAGTAAGATAGAAATTTAAAAAAAGGGGGGGTATATATCTCACTGCTGGGCAGGCTTGTGACTACTTTGACCAATGAAACGTGACAGAAGTCATAAGACTATGTGACTTCAGAGGCCATGCCACATCCAACTCAGACTTCTTTAGCCACTTACTCTGGAGAAAGCCATCCACCATGTAAGAAATCTGACTGTCCTAAAAAATGACAGGCTGGAGAGGCCACATCTAGGCACTCCCAAATGACAACAGCAGAAACTGCCAGCAGTGTGAGCCAAGCATCTTGGCTATCTAGTCCAGCTGAGCCTTCAGATGACTTCAGTCCCAACATATAGCTGACAGCAAACAGTATCTACCTGACTACAACCACCACATGAGAAATCCCAAGTTAAGCCCAGCCAAGTCTTTCCTGAATTCTTGAAAATAGGTTTCCTAGTACAAGACAAATTATCTAGCTATTTGCATAAACATTTTAAATAGTACTAAATTTAAAATATTTTCCCCTGGCCAGTTGGCTCAGCTGAGCTCCAAGCACGTGCGGAATGGCCAGCTGCGGCAGATACAACTCCAGGATGACGTGAAAGTAGGGTTTCCTTCACTCATCTGAAGAAAGGAACAGTGGCAGGTGACAGTTTGCATGTGAAGTTTTCAGATTCCTTCATCTGAATTAGAAACCTGCCTCCATTAGGACTTCAGATGTCTGGCAGCCCTGTATGACACCAAGATAATAAGTAACGATCCCATTGCAGATACCACATTCCATTTATTTATGTCTTCATGGGCCCCTCTTTGCTGTGACAGTTTCTTAGACTTGTTTTTAATGATCTGACAGTTTTGAGGAATCCTGTTCAAGTATTTTGTAGAAAGTCCCTCAACTGGGGTTGAATTTTGCTCATGGGTTTATGGACTTTTGGGAGGAAGACCATTTTCATCATGTATCATAGGAATATGACTATCCACGTGACTTATAACTATGGATGTTAACTGTGATCACTTGGCCAGGTTTCTCCACTGTAGTTAGTCCTTTTCCCCCTCGTCCTTCCATACTGTATCCTTTGGAATGAACTCCCTAGGCCTACTCCATACCTGAATGGAAATTTGTGCTGTCCTGGAAGGCAGAATATCTACATAAGTTATTTGTAATTATTCTGAAAGAAATTCTTCTTCTCACATTTATTAAATTTGTTTATAACAAAAATAAAATAAAATAAAACAAAATATTTTCCAGCATAATTCCTTTTCTCTCCATTTTTCTTTGGCACTGATCCTTTTCTGGTACTGTCCTGAACTTCTTTTTCCATCCCTAGGATGCCCCTGTCCCTCCAAGTGTCCCAGTATTAATCTTAAACTTCCTTCACATTTCAGCTTAAGACAGTCCCTTCATGATAATTTCATGAATAGCCATACTGGATAGCCTTCCCATTACTTGGAATTTTCCCAGCTCTTTTACATAAAGACTATATTACACTCTTTTATTTATATATACAATGCATCAAATTTATTCTCTAATTACTTGGTGTATACTTTTTTCTTGGTGTATATTTTACCTTCTAAGTTCCTTGAGAACTGAATGTGTTTTCTACCTCTATATTCAATTCAACAGTGCAGTGAGGCTACAAAGTACTGCAAACACTAATAAAAAGAACAGGCTCACTAGAGGGCACCCTTTACCAAAAAGTAACCTCTAGAAATCCAAGTACAGTCCTTGGTATCTGTGGGTTCTGCATCCATGGATTCAACCAACCACGAAGGGAAAATATTTGGGGGGAAAAATGAATGATTGTGTCTATACTGAACATGTAGACTTTTTGTTCTTGCCATTATTTCATAAACAATATAATACAGCTACTATTTACACAGCATTTACAATTGTTATTAGGCATTAAGTTAGCTAGAGATTATTTCAAGTACCTGGGAGGATGAGCATAGTTTATATGCAACCACTAAACCATTTTATATAAGAGACTTGCTCATCCATGGATTTTGGTATCCTCAGGAGTTTCTCCATAGGAACCAATCTCCTATGGAAAGCGAGGGATAACTGTATTTTCCTTTACTGCTCCATCAAAATATGGTGTGAATCTCATATACATCCTAATTAACAATTAAGTAATCTGCAACAAAAATAAAAAGATTTCCCCTTTTTTGAAGCTGCTTTATACTGTTACCTATTATTTTAAAGTAATTATTAAAAATTAGCAGAGCAAGCCAGGCACAGTGGCTCACCCCTATAATCCCAGCACTTTGGCAGGCCAATGTAGGCCTTGTCTCTACAAAAAAATAAATAAATAAAAATCAGCAGAACAGAACACAGCACAGAAATTCTCTGACCACCCTAGTCTCCTAGGGGTAAGTACAGACAATATAGCACAGGATAAACTTTTATATATCAGGCACTCAGATATTGAAAGAACATATATAATGTAATTTTACTAACGAACATCTTAAAATCAACGTTTGAATTTACAATACATATATAAAAGGTAAATACATGTAACTGAAAACTGATGGGAAATGAATAACTGACTGATAAGATCTATATCAATAAAATACAAGCACACATGTATTTCACTCATCTCCATCAGCATTCAAAAATTTACAAAAGATTATTTTTATGATTTGTTCATGTTAGGTATCATATATGAGGATAATACTGAAATTACTGAATGAAAACCAGCCTAAAATAGCTAACAGATCTATGAGCTTTTTAAACTACTTCTAAACGACATAACAACACTAGTATTTTTACGGGAACAAACATATTAAGTTAACGAAACAAATTTTGGAGATCCCAGAAAAGACATCATTATAGAAAGTATAGCCTAAAAAAAAAAGGTATATCCTGAAGTAAAAATAACTTTCTAAATTGCAGGAAATACTAAAAATGAAAGCCAGATGCAGATGCATTTAATTCTAACTTTGAAATATGAAATGCCCCCCCACACAAAACGCATGTGTGTGCCTAGGTATCTGCATCCATACAGACACACACACACGAGGAGGACCCAGGCCATCTCCTGCAGCAGCAGACCAGGCACAAGCAGGAGGAATCGTGGAGAAGGCAGGTCATGAAAATCTGGAATAAAGCTCCAACGCTGGTCACGAGATGACAGGCACCATCTTCTCAGTCCCAGACTGGGCAGAGACCTGCACTGCCTCACCCAGCTCTGCCAGCCTCCATCTTGGGACCCAAAGGTTATCTTCTCTTCAGACTTGGAGAGATAGACACCCCTTCCCCAGGCTGGAACAGGCATAAACATGTCAGATCTGAGTGGGAGATGTGCCAGCAGCAGCAGCAAGTAGGATTAGGCCAGGTCTGATCCATCCTCTTCCAAAAGAAGTCCGTGGGAATCTGACCCATGCTGAGAGCAACCCTATCAGCCTGCACTGAGAGCGGAGGGGAGGGGTTGGAGAACAGAGCTGCCCCCTAAGGTGGAGACCTGAAAGGAACCTGGAGTTATAGAAACAGACACAGAGCGAGTTTTGTTTCTTTTTTTCTTCTACTTATTTGCTTTTCATTTTAGTTTTAGCTTTTTTCCTTTTCTCTCTTTCTGTTTTTGTTTACATTTTTGTACTTGCTTTGTTTCTGTTATTTTAATTTTTTTTTTTTTAGATTTTCTGTTTATATATGGGTATTTTTGAGGGAGAGTACACCAACAGGGGGATTTTGTTTGCTTGTTTGTGTAACTGTCTATATGTTTTTGTCTTTTTGTTTTTTCTGTCTTTATCTCTCTGTTTATTTGTTGGTACATCTGTTTTCCCTCTTCTTCTTTTCTCTCTCCACCTCCCTTTCGTCCCCCTCTTTCCTTTTTCCATTCTTTTCCCTTTTCTTATCTCATTTTGCCTCCTGGGGGCAAACAGACACCTCCACTGCATGGACAGGTTGTAAGGCAGTGGGAAGTGGGTTCCAGGGGGCCCACACACCTGTGAGCAGATACTGGGAACTGCAGATCGCTTCTGAATCACAGCTGCCCCCTCAATTAAACCTCAAAACTGCAAAAAGCCCCCCACTCCCAGGCCAGTTTGAGAATTGAACAAAACCAGAGAATCTGCATAAGGAAGGATTGGAGACTGAGCAAACAGAAATGAAAGCTATCCCTCCTATCACTGAACAAAAGAATTAAAGAAGAGGTTAAAAGCGGGGGACCTACACAAATGAAGAAAAACCAAAGGAAGAAGATGAGTCTCAGACCCCTGGGGGTCAGCCACTGAGAAGAGACTTCAGAACTCAAACAATGAAGAGCCCCCCAGAATGACTGGTCTCAAACCACAACCCAGATATCAAGATATTAATAAAGAGAATAAATAGAAATAAGGAGAGATAAGGAAAAATGGAGTTGATAACTGAGAAATAAAGAATAAAGTGAATGAAATAAACAACAAATTGATAAGCATGGAAAGCAGAATGAACCAAGCAGAAGAATCTCAGAGTTTGAGGATCAAAATATGGAACTAACCCAAACTGTTAAAAACACAGAAAAGAAGCTTTAAAAGATAGAACAAACCCTCCAAGAGATGAGTGATTATTTCAAGAGGCCGAACCTAAGATTAATTGGAATCCCTGAGGCAGATAGAGAGATAGAGACCACCCTGGAGCAAACATTCCATGAAATTATCCAAGAAAACTTCCTTCATCTCATCAGTGATGCAATCATTCAAACACAAGAGATTCAGAGAACCTCTGGAAAACAACCAATGAGAAGACCAACTCCTAGACACATAGTAATGTGTCTGCACAAAGTAGGTATAAAACAAAAAAGTCCTAAAGGCAGCAAGAGAGAAAGGTCAGACTACCTACCAGGGAAGACCAGTTAAAACAGCAGCAGGCTTATCTACAGAAACACTTCAGGCTAGGTAGGACAGCTTGGAGCCCAATCTTTAAAGTTCTCAAAGATAAACAATTTCAACCAAGAGTTACCTACCCAGCTAAGCTAAGTTTCATCAGTGATGGAGAATTAAAATCCTTCCCAGACATTCAATCCCTAAGAGTTTACTCTGCCTCCAGACCAGCTCTACAGAAACACTTTAGAAAGTATTAAATACAGAAGAAAGGAAAAAAAGAATGACAATGCCCTTCCCAAGAATGCAGGAAAAACACTGAAAACACACATGAATCACCAAATCAAATGAAAGACAACAAACAAAAGAAAGACAGCAAAAAAATAAACAGCAGCAACAATAAACTCTATAAGAACCTCATGACAGGAATAAACTCTCACATCTCTATAATTAGCCTGAATGTGAATGAACTGAATGCACCCCTAAAAAGACATAGAATGGCAAATTGGATAAAATATCATTAGGCAACAATATATGTCTTCAAGAGACTCATCTCGCCAGAAAGAACACTCATAGGCTCACAGTAAGAGGTTGGGAAACAAAATTTCAGGCAAACAGAACACAAAAGAAAGCAGGAGTCATGATCTTAATACCAGACAAAATACCCTCAAAGCTATCAGAAATTTAAAATGATCTGGAAGGTCACTACATAATGATAAAAGGTTCAATCTATCAACAAGAAATATCCATCCTAAACATATATGCACCCAACATAGGAGCACCAACTTTCATAAAGCAGCTTCTAGGTAAACTAAAAAAAGATACTGACTCTAACACGATCAAAGCTGTGGACTTAAACACCTCACTAACAACCCTAGACAGACCATCAAGACAAAAAGTCAACAAGGAGATCCGGAACCTCAACATGACGCTTGACCAAATGAACTTAATTGGTACCTACAGAACACTCCACCCAATAACCACAGAATATACATTCTACTCATCACCACATGGAATGTACTCTAAGATCGACCACATCCTCGGCCATAAATCAAACATAAACTAATTCCACAAGATTGAAATTCTGCCATGCACCTTCTCAGACCACAGTGGAATAAAAATAAATATCAACACCAACAAAGTTCCCCCAAAACCCACAAAGACATGGACACTAAACAGCATGATGCTAACCAACTCTTGGGTCAACACAGAAATCAAAACAGAGATTAAAAGATCCCTGGAAACAAATGAAAATGAAGAAACATCTTACCAAAATCACAGGGATCCCATGAAACCAGTACTAATGAGACAGGAGATAACTAGAGAAAGGCTAGGCAGACAGACAGGTGAGTCCTTTGGTAACAATGTAGTGAACTCCTGGCAGACTTCTCAGGCTCAGCATCAGTAAACAAGCTCCCTGGAGACTCTCAAGCTAGAGCTAAAGTCCTCACTGCTGGGATCGAAAAACAACCAATCAGCTCACCATTAGGCCCCACCTTAATACTAACCAATCAGAACAGCTACAGTTCACAGCTAGTGCTAGCCAATCAGCTTGGACTTAGGGCTATATAAGACCCAGTTTTTCGGCCTCAGACGGGTCCCCTCCCGCTATGGGAGCTTTTCTGTCCTCTCAATAAACGCTGCTTTCTCACTTTCCAGCTGTCCATGTCTCTCATTCTTCCTGGACACGAGACAAGAACCTCCACCCTGAAGAGCTGCAACCTGAAGAGCTGCAACCTGAAGAGCTGCAACCTGAAGAGCTGCAGAAGATCATCGTAGTTGAAAAGCCGTGCATCCCAGAGGCTGGCTTGCCAGCCGCTGGAGCCCGCTGAACCAGGAGAGCTGCTGGAGGAAGGCGAGACTCTGAAGCTGCGACACCCAGGGGGCTAGGTTGCCAGTCTATGGAACCAGCAACACTCTCAGGGCTTGGTTTGCCAGCTTGTTAGAGCCAACATCCCCCCACCCCCAATCGCAACACTCAGGGCTTGGCCTGCCAGCCCATTAGAGTTGACACTTCTGGGGCTAGGCTTACCAGCCCGTCCGTGACCCTCTCTGGGGCTTGGCTGGCCAACCCATCGAGCTGACACTCTCGAAGCCCAGGCTGACCTGAAAAATCCGCATCACTAAGAGGGGAATTCATATATCTATAAACACACACGAAGAAAATGGAACGATCACAAGTTAACAGCCTAACAATCACCTAAGGAAGCTGGAAAAGCAAGACCACCAAAACTCTAACTTCAGCAGAAGAATCTAAATCACCAAAACAAAAGCCCAAATTCAGGACATAGAAAACAAAAATACAATACCAAAAAATCAATTAAACCAAAAGCTGGTTTTTTTGAAAGGATAAACAAGATTGATGAATCCCCAGCTAGACTGACCAAGAAAAAGATAAAAAGCCCAAATAAACACAATCAGAAATGCACAAGATGAGTCACAACTGACACCAAAGAAAAACAAAAGATGTCAGAGATTACTATGTATGTACACCTGTATGGAAACAAACTTGAAAACCTAAATGAAATGGAGGATTTTCTTGTATCACGCCACCTCCCCAGGTTGAAACAAGAAGAAATCGAGACCCTAAATAGATCAGTAACAACCCAGGAAATCGACTGTGTCATAAGATAACTACCTATGAGGCCAGGCTCGGTGGGTCAGCCTATAATCCAATCCCAGGACTTTGGAAGGCCGAGGTAAGACGATTGCCTGAGCCCACAGGTTCAAGACCCACCGGGGCAACTTGGCGAGACCTTGTCTCTACAATAAATCAAAAACTAGCCAGGTGTGGTAGCACATGCCTGTAGTTCCAGCTACTTGGCAGGCTGAGGTGGAAGGATCATCTGAGCTCAGCAGGTCGAGGCTGTGGTGGCCGGGAGCGTGCCACTGCCCTCCAGCCTGGGAGACAGTGAGACTCCAACTCAAAAAAAAAAAGAAAAAGAAAACTACCTACAAAGTGAAAGCCCTGGACCAGATGGCTTTCCAACAGAATTCTACAAAACATACAAGGAGAAGCTGATACCAATCCTAATGAAAATATTCCAGGCAATTGAGAAAAATGGAACTCTCCCCAAATCATTTTATGAAACAAACATCACATTGATACTCAAACCGGGTAAAGAGCTAACAAAAAAAGAGAACTAAAGGCCAATATCCTTGATGAAAATAGATGCTAAAATTCTCAACAAGATTCTAGCAAACCAGATCCAACAACACATCTCAAAAATCATCCACCATGACCAAGCAGGCTTCTTTCCTGGGATGCAGGGCTGGTTCAACATCTGCAAGACCATAAACTTAATTAAATACACCAACAGATGTAAAGACAAAATCACATGATTATATTATTAGATGCGGAAAAAGCTTTTGATAAATTCTAGCATCCCTTCTTGATAAAAACCATCAAATATCTAGGCATAGATGGAACATACCTCAAAATAGTAAGAGCCATTGACAAGAAACCCACAGCCAACATACTGCTAAACAGACAGAAACTGGAACCATTTCCCCAGAAAAACAGAAAAAGATAAAAATGTTCACCCTCATGCCTCCTGTTCAACATAGTACTGGAAGTCCCAGCTAGAGCTATCAGATAAGAGAAGGAAATCAAGGGTATCCAAATAGGAAAGAGGAAGTTAAGTTATCCCTCTCTGCAAACAGCATGATGCTATACCTCAAAAACTCAAGACAATTTGTCAAAAACCTCCTTGCACTGATAAAGAATTTTGGCAAAGTCTCAGGGTATAAAATAAATGTGCAAAAGTCAGTCATATTCTTATACACCAACAATAAACAAACAGAAATCCAAATAAAGAGCACAATCCCACTCACAATAGTCACACACAAAAATGAAATACCTTGGCATCTTCCTTACCAGAGAAGCCAAAGACTTTTACAACAAAAACTACAAAACACTGCTCAAAGAAATCAAACATGACACAAACAAATGGAAAAATATTCCGTGCTCATGGATTAGAAGAATCAACATTGTTAATATGTCCATCCTACCGAAGGCAATCTACAGATTTAACGCAATACCCATTAAATTACCAGCAGCATTCTTCTCAGATCTGGAAACAATATAGGAATTCATATAGAGACATAAATGACCATGAATAGCCAAAACAATCCTTAGCAAAAAAAAAAAAAAAAACAAGGTGGGAGACATCATGCTCCCAGACTTTAAGTTTTATAAAAAAGCTACTACAATAATCAAAACAGCCTGGTATTGGTACAAGAACAAGGCATATAGACCAATGGAACAGGGAATGGATTTCAGAAGCAAAACTTAAATTTCTCAACCAACTCATCTTTATCAAAGCCTCCACCATCAACCACGGGGGAGAGGAGAACCTATTCAGTTAACGGTGCTAGGAAAACCGACTGACCACATGCAGAAGATTAAAACATGACTCCTACCTATCACCATACACAAAAATCAACTCTAAATGGATCCAAGACCTAAATGTAAAACCTCAAACCATAAGAATCTTAGAAAATTCAGGAGGTAAGCTTATGGAAATTGGAACTGGCAACTAATTCCTGATCAAAACCCCAAATGCCCGTGCCATAATAGATAAGATAGACAAGTGGACCTCATCAAACTGACAAGCTTCTGCAAAGTCAAAGAAACCATCAAGAGAGCAGGGCAACAACCTACAGACTGGGAAAAAGTATTTGCCAACTGTATGTCTGACAAAGGTCTAACATCTAGGATCTACAAGGAACTCAAACATGCCGAAAAGAAAAAAACAAACACCCCATTACAAAGTGGCAAAAGATATGAATAGATACTTCTCAAAAGAAGACACACTGCAAGCAGCCAACAGACACATGAGAAAATGCTCATCCTCACTAGTCATCAAAGAAATGCAAATTAAAACCACACTGAGATACCACCTAGCTCCAGTCAGGATGGCCATCATCAATAACTCAGAAAACAACAGATGCTGGAGAGAATGCAGGGAAAAGGGAACACTTCTACACTGTTGGTGGGAATGAAAACTAATATAGCCTCTGTGGAAAACATTGTGGAAATTCCTAAAATATCTAAAAATTGACCTCCCATACAACCCCACAATCTCCCTATTAGGACTATACCCAGAAGAATTCAGATCACTCTATGAAAAAGATACCTGCACATGAATGTTTTTAGCAAAACACAGAACCAACCATGATGCCCATCAAAAGAGGACTGGATAAAGAAAATGTGGTACATATACATGATGGAATATTATGCAGCCATAAAGAGGGACAAAATTATGAACTTCACAGCAACTTGGATGGACTCAGTTCTATGATCTATCACAGAAACAAAGAACCGAGTATCACATGTTCTCACTCATAGGTGGAACTTGAACAACTTTCGTAATACTGTAAGAAAGGGGTTGGCCGTAATGGGAAACTATGGGGGGGGCACACCTCATCAACAAGGGTACTGCATAATGAACATTTGTATACCTAACGCTGAACTGCACCCCACATATTTAAATTAAAAAATTTTTTTAAGTTTTGCTGATGTGGAAGAGGTGAAACAAAAAACAGCAGAAGGACTAAAAAACAACAAAGGGTTCAAAAACTGCTCTGAACAGTTACAGTAAGAAAAGTGCCATGATAGGTGTATGGCATCAAACAAAGAATACTTTGAAGGTAACTGAAGTTTAAACATATAAGGATAAATATACAATTTTTTTTTGAGTTGGAGCTTAACTCTGTCACCCAAGCTGGAGTGCGGTGGCATGCTCACGGCCATCGCAGCCTTGACCTGCTGGACTCAGACGACCCTTCTGCCTCAGCCTTCCAAGTAGCTGGAACTACAGGTGCGCACTACCATGCCAGTTTATTTTTTTATTTATTGCAGAGATGAGGGCTTGCCAAGTTGCCCAGGTTGGTCCCAAACCCATGCTCCTGCAATCCTCTTGCCTTAGCCTCCTAAAATGCTGGGATTACAGGCTTGAGCTACCATGCCCAGCTATATGCACAATTTTTTATAAATAAATTCCAGGGTTTTGAGTGTTCCCCTAAATATACATGCATATATATCGGGGGTGCCAAAAAATGTATACACATTTTAAGCAATGTTACCTATGTATTACTTTTAGTTCACCATAATCAGAAGTATCTGGACACTGATGGTAACACTTAGAGTACCTCTTGCAATTGCAGAAGTCAAACATGACTTGTATTCATCTTTTGTTACCAGTATATATTGATATATTTTAATACAGTTTTTTCCTTTCTTAAAATGTATTATTTTAAGAATTTTATGGGCCAGGCTCAGTGGCTCAGCCTGTAATCCCAATACTTTGGGAGGCCAAGGTGAATGGATTGCCTGAGCCCACAGGTTCGAGACCTGCCTGGGCAACTTGGTGAGCCCTCATCTCTACAATAAATCAAAAATTAGCCGGATGTGGTAGTGCGTGCCTGTTGTTCCAGCTCCTTGGAAGGCTGAAGCGGAAGGATCGCCGGAGCCCAGCAGGTGAAGGCTGCGGTGGCCGGGAGCGGCCACTGCACTCCAGTCTGGGTGACTGAGTGAGACTCCAACCCCCCCAAAAAAAGAATTTTATGAATACAAGTCATGTTTGAGTTCTACAATTATAAGGGGTGTTCACCAGCATCTAGAAACTTCTGACTACAGCAAACATCTCTTAAAATGTGTATACATTTTTGGGGTATCCCTGGGGTGGGAGTGGATGGTTGTGTGTGTTTGCACATATTTTTTTCCTTAAAAGCCTTTATTAACAGATACCTGCAATTTATTGACTTTTTGGAAAAAAAGTTATTCACTTTTATTACAAATTAAAAATTACGTTCTTAAAAATCTCAGCATTACTAGGTATGAAACAATTTTAAAACCTTTACAAGCATAATGAGAAAACCAGGTTTTTTACAAAAACACATTTGTCATGACCAAAAAAGATGCCCATGGGGACCCTCTCATCAAAGACAGCCTAGAAAGGACTGCAATGAAGTGGATAAGGAAAACCAAAGAGATGAGACTCAAAGTGAGCAGTCACCTCAACATCAGTACTGTGGCAACTTCAATTACTGACACAGATACTCAGAAAACCCTAAACCATGAAACGGCAAAAAGTTCCAAGCAGTCAATCCACCAGCGAAGAACTGTCCACTCCTGAGGCTAAGAAGCACAGGGCTAAGTAAATGCCAGTCTACAATGTCTACCACCATCCGGTTTAATCACCCAACAAGAAGAAATAAATATGAAATTCCAGGTGGGCATGATGGCTCGTGCCTGTAACCCCAGCACTTGGGGAGGCCAAGGCACGAGTATCTCTTCAGGTCAGGAGTCTGAGACCAGCCTGGGCAACAAGACAAGACCGCATCTCTACAAAAAATTAAAAATTACCTGGGCATGGCGGCTCATGCCAGTAGTCCCAGCTATTCAGGGTCTGAGGTGGGAAGATTGCTTGAGCCCAGGAGTTCCAGGCTGCAGTGAGCTATGACTATGCCACTGTACCCAAGTCTGGGCAACAGAGTAAGACTGTTTCTAAAAAGTAAAAAGGAAATTCCAGAAATAAGAAAAGCCTTAAGTGCTTGCTTTTTGCCCACTGACCAGATAACTAGAACTATCTGCATTATTTGTGCAGCAAGGGGTTTTATTATTTTTACCTAAAGACATCTTTTGGAAATGACAAAAATACGTATTTTTAAAATAAATGAGGCCGGACGTGGTTGGCTCACGTCTATAATCCCAGCACTCTAGGAGGCCAAGGTGAGTGGATTGCCTGAGTCCGCAGGTTCAAGACCAGCCTGGGCAACTTGGCAAGACCTCATCTCTACAGAAAATCAAAAAATTAGGATGGTATGGTGACGTGTTCCTGTAGTTTCAGCTACTTGGAAGGCTGAGGCGGAAAGATCACCTGAGCCCAGCAGGTCGAGGCTGCAGTGGCCGGGAGTGTGCCATTGCCTCCAGCCTGGGTGACTGGGTGACAGAGTGAGACTCCGACTCAAAAAAAAAGTTGCCCAGGCTGGTCTCGAACCTGTGGGTTCAGGCAATCCTCCCAAAGTGCTGGAATTATAGTTATGAGCCACCACACCCGGTCTAAAATGTGTTTTTCAAAAGACAAAGAATTTTACCATAAAAGCAGACTCAGAAGTATAGTGTGGAGAAAAACAGAATCATGTAAGTGATATAAAGTGGATTCCCACTCCCATTACCGATCCTAACTACACAGTCCACTTCTGTTAGTCATTTAGTCATTTCACAGCTTTGCAAAAGTACTGGAGAGAAAACACGAATTGAGAAGAGCAGTTCTCACTCAAAAGAAAAATATAAGTAACAAAACAAAAAATACAAATAATATTTTTCCATCTGTACCAGTGCTTTGCAATCGACAAAGCAATTATGCATATATCACTGAATTTGATCACAAGAACCCTGGAGAAGCATAAAGGGCAACTCATTTTATATCTGTCTCACAGATGAAGAAAACGAGGCTCAAAGAAGTTACAGGATTTGATCAATACCATGTGTCAACTGACAGGCCAGAAAAGCCAGGTATGCAGTCTAAGTCTCAGACTCGTCAGGAGTGTCGAGGGATATTACAGAAAAAAGGGTCAAAGACGCTCACTGTAAACACAGTTGCTGAAATTATTTATGTTCAGGATGTCAGTTATACGTTCACTGATCATTTCCACAATATCTTTCTTATTACTATGTCAATGCCTATATTACTGAACTCTCTTGAAATTAAGCTTCTGCACAATAAAGTGGGCAACAACAAAACATCAATATATACACTTTCTCACAAACCACAGAGAGCAGTCGCCAGAGGTCACCTTCAGCATGACAAAAACAAACCATTGTGTGCAGACTCTACTAAGCTTATTCTACCAAACGAAAAAGAACTGGCCCTTCTAGTAAGACAGCCCTAAAAGCAAACCTAGTTTAAGTTCTCTGTTACCACAAGAATGAACGAATGAGGGTAAGAATGAAAAGGGAGGGTAGAAAATGATCACACTGGATTTTTTTTCCCATCACTTAGAAATGAAAAGGGGCAACTGTGTGCGGTGGCTCAAGCCTGTAATCCCTGCACTTTGGGAGGCTGAGGCAAGAGGACTGTCTGAGCCCAAGGGCTGGAGACCAGCCTGGGCAACTTGATGAGACCTCGTCTCTACAATAAATCAAGAAAAATTAGCCGGCCATGGTGGCGCACACCTGTAGTTCCAGTTACTTAGAAGGCAGAGGCGGAAGGATCACCTGAGCCCAGCAGGTCGAGGCTGTGGTGGCCGTGAGCATGCCAGGGACCTCCAGGCTGGGCGACAGAGTGAGACTCTGACTCAAAAAAAAAGAAAAGGGGAATATACAAGGAAAAAATGCCAGTGATTTTTCTTACACCAAGCAGCCCCCAGATCCTAAAGAAAATAAACTTACTAAAGCTACTGGAGTCTGTCTAGGAATTGCAGAGAAAGAAGGAACCTGCAACACTCAATTGTTAGGTCTTAATTTCAAGACCTAAGCCTCCTCTGACCTAGCACAGGTTTCAGAAACAGGACCCTCCCTTCCTGAGTACAGTTGTGGTCACATTCCTTACCACTCCCAACCGTAATGTAAGCTTCCCTTTCTTAAAAGTTAAAATTTAGTAATTTCTTAAAAGTTAAAAGTTAAAATTTAGTAATGTTTTGACATTGCAGTTTTCATTATCTGGAGGCAAATGGGCTACATCCACATGCAGCTGCACCACTTACTGAGTGCCTGGAGCAAATGCCCTAATATCTGTCTTCTTCTACCTCCATTTTCTCATCTGCAAGTAGGCATAACAATGGTGCCTTTTGAGAAGATTAAATAAAATAATATATTTAAGTGTTTAAAACAATGGCACATAGTAAATTTCCAATAGATATTAGCTATTACAATGACCCACATGATTACTTTTAACTCCAGGAACAAAGATCTTGACTAAGAAATTACTTTAGAATTCATATAATTGTTCATATAATTTCACAAAAAATTAAGAACTACCTAAATATGCAACATAATAACCAAATAAACTAAGATATATGTACTCTAAAATGTTAATCACCATGAAGGATTACCTTACAGAAAGCTTGTAACATTTATAATGGGCATTGTCAATATTAAATTCAAAAAGGATAAACACAAGCACACCTATACAGATATACTCACAGGAAAAACTCACAAATATGCACACCAAATATTGAGTATTTGGGGGTATAAGAGTCTGAAGGGATTTGTTGTTGTTGTTTTGTTTGTTTGTTTGCTTGTTTTATGAGTTGGAGTCTCACTCTGTCACCCAGGCTGGAGTGCAGTGGCACACTCTCAGTCACCGCAACCTCCACTTGCTGGGCTTAGGCGATCCTTCCACCTCAGCCTTCCAAGTAGCTAGAACTGCAGGTGCGTGCCACCACACCCAGCTAAGTTTCTAATTTATTGTAGAGATGAGGTCTTACCAAGTTGCCCAGGCTGGTCTCGAACCCCTAGTTTCAGGCAATCCTCTTGCCTCAGTCTCCCAAAATGCTGGGATTACAAGCATGAGCCACCATGCTTGGCCTTGAAGTCATTTTATAAACATACATTTGTTCTGTAATTTTAAAAAATGAACATTTACTATTTTTATAATCAGAAAAAAGTATTTTTATTTTGATAGATTAAAATTATAAACAATGCAGTTATAACTTCATACTAAAAATATTAAATAGTAGTCAACATTGAATAAGTTGAATTTCATAACTTCACTCAATAAATATTCATTAAGTATTTACTACATGCCTACTTCACATAGAAAAAACTAGAAATAATGTCGACAATGACTATCTTTTAATAGGAATAAAAGTGATTTTTTTCTCCTCTCTATTCTTCTACATTTTTAACGTTTTTCTATAATGAAGGTTTTGCTTTTCATTAATTCAGTCCAAAAAAGATTTACTGACAGTCTGCTACACTCATGGCATCTGCTATATAACATTACAGGAACTCATCGAGTATGTATGACAATCATAGGCCTTAGGGACAATTTCATTAGGCCTGTATTAAAGACACACTTATTCATATACAAATGAAGACAGACATTTACACACAATGCAATGACATTATGTAGCATTTTTAAAGTCCATGCAGGCTAGTGGGGTGGCTTACACCTGGAATCCAAGCACTCTAGAAGGCCAAGGCAGGAGGACCCCTTGAGGCCAGGAGTTCAAGACCAGTATGGGCAACATAGTAAATTTCTGTCTTTACCAAAATAAATTTTTTTATTCAATTAGCTCAGTTGTGGTGGTACACGCCTGTAGTCCTAGCTACTTAGAAGACCAAGACAAGAGGATTGGTTGAGTCCAGAAGTTTGAGACTGCAGTGAGCTATGATTGTGCCACCATACTCCAGCCTGGATGACAGAGTGACACCAAGTTTTTATTAAAAATAAATAAGCCGGGCTCAGTGGCTCAGCTTGTAATCCCGCATCTTGGGAGGCTGAGGTGAGTGGATGGCCTCAGTCCACGGGTTCGAGACCCGCCTGGGCAACTTGGCGAGACCTCATCTCTACAATAAATCAAAAATTAGCTGGGCGTGGTAGCGCGCACCTGTAGTTCCAGCTACTTGGAAGGC
>NW_007257469.1:218221-220478 GCF_000164805.1 Carlito syrichta
GAGCCCAGCGGGTCGAGGCGGCAGTGGCCGGGAGAGGCCACTGCACTCCAGTCTGGGCGACAGAGTGAGACTCCAACTCAAAAATAAAATAAAATAAAATAAAAATAAAAATAAATAAATAAAAAGTCCATGCTATAAAAATTCAGACATGGAAAAAATATGTGTGTATATCCATGTAGAAAAGGGTTTTCTAGGATGCAAAAATTTCACAGAGGAAACAGGTCCTACAATGGGAATTCAATAATAGGTAATATCTGAATAGTGGAAAAATGAGGAGGGTACTCAATAACGGGTAACGACAGGAAAGAACATGGCATCACGCAAAAGTCAAACAGTTTAACTGATATGAAGGTATCTGTTGTTAGTGGGAACTCTACTGCAACTCTTTTTTTTTTTTGAGTTGGAGTCTCACTCTGTCGCCCAGACTGGAGTGCAGTGGCCGCTCCCGGGAACCGCAGCCTCGACCTGCTAGGCTCTGGCGATCCTTCCGTCTCAGGCTTCCGAGTAGCTGGAACCACAGGTGCACGCTACCACACCCGGCTAATTTTTTTAAATTTTATTTGATTGTAAAGGCGAGGTCTCGCCAAGTTGCCCGGGCAGGTCAAACTACTGCAACTCTTATAACAGTGATTCTTAATTGTCATTTGGGTCGTGTGGTCTGGGAGTGGCACAACCCTCCTCTCTGATTTTAAAAGCTACAGCTCATTTCCCCAGAAAAGTACACAAACACAACTATAATATGTACCTTCTCTCTGAGAACTGCTGCCATTCCACAAGGCTAGAAGAGCAGCATAGCCTCTTCCGATCACAGTACATTGCATCAGGGTGTTCAACTAATCCAAGCGGCCTCAATCTGATACACTCTTTCAGGAATTTTAAATTGGAATTCTGAATTTGAATTCCATAAACAGTCCACTGTATGTGCCTGACGAATACATGAAAGTTGTAGGTGGTCATCCTCCACCAAGCACAGGACAGAAGCAGAGAAAGTCAGACTTCAGAGAAGGATGAAGACATAGAAAGGCATCAAGGAGAAATCCAAAAAAACAGTCATCTACTTCTTTGTTCCAGTGTTTTGAAAAGTTTGGCTGCCCTAAGATTTTTGTGAAATGCTCCCAATAACCTCCACTATTCATTTTTCATTTCTTCCTAAGCTAACTCAAGTTGGCTTGGTTACCTACAACTAAAATAAAATTTTTTGAAAAAAGCTTGACTAAGATGCTCACATGAACACACACATACATTTACTATGATTAAAAGAGGTTCACATGCTCCCCCACCTGACCAATATGTTAGTGCAAGTCTTCCCAAATGAATAGGCTACAGGAACACCACAATAATGACCATCTCAGCTCATAATCTAATTTTCTGTTTGTGTCATTACATAAATACAAGGAAGCACTATCACGTAATAATCCAGAAATAAGGGTCAAGGCATGGTTTAAGTCAACAGACTTCTGAGGAAAAAAGCATGCCAAACGGGTCATCAGGATGAGGATGAGGATGAGGATGATGATGATGATGTGCCATCTATTTTTTACATACTTTTAATTTTTCCAAAGCATCTACAATACAGTACTGCTAATTAAAGAATTCAGGATAAGGTAAGTATCCTAAAATACTGCTGTTTAGTATTCGAACCAATCAAGCATCCTATAGCTGCAGAGTAATTGAGGGTTTTTAGCAACTCAAGGAAGGGAAAAAAAAGTATATACACACAATCCATTTTCTTTCACTGCAGAATATTGAAAAAGATTTCTTGTTTACAAAGTACTCACTTTCTATGCATTTTCCCATGAAATATTTCATGTAGTTTGCTACCTGTACTTGTTTTTTGTTTTTTTGGTTTTTTTTTTTGTTTTGGGGGAGTTGAAATTGGAGTCTTACTCTCGCTCAGGCTGGAGTGCCATGGCACACTCAGGGCCACCCCAGTGTTGACCTGCTGGGCTCTGGCGATCTTTCCGCCTCAGCCTTCCAAGGAGCCAGAACTACAGGCATGAGCTACCACAACCAGCTGATTTCTGATTTATTGTAGAGGCGAGGTCTTGCCAAGTTGCCTGGGCTGGTCTTGAACCCGCGGGCTCAGGCAATCCACTCATCTCAGCCTCCCAAAATGCTGGGATTACAGACAGAGCCACTGAGCCTGGCCGCTACCTGTACTTGTAACATGCTTTATAAAATAACGCCCAAGCTGGGGTCAGTGGCTCAGCCTGTAATCCCGCGCCTTTGGAAGGCTGAGGTGAGTGGATTGCCTGAG
>NW_007257469.1:220722-226761 GCF_000164805.1 Carlito syrichta
GCCACTGCACTCCAGTCTGGGCAGCAGAGTGAGACTCCAACTCAAAAAAACCCAAAAAAACAAAAAACAATAAAATAACGCCCAGATGCTTCCTCTAATTTAAAGACATTCTGTCAAACAATTTTTAATGACAGAGTTGACATACTCTAATTTTTTAAAAAAGCATACAATTGTATCTTAAAGAATCATATGACCTGTTAGTCTTAAGAGCAAGCAAAAGCAAAAAACCAAAGGATGTGAAATTTCACTTGCCTTACTTTCCTCCGTGTGCAATTTCTGTGATTGTTCTCACAAGGAGAACCCTGTTTCCATGCATAAGAGACTAGTGCAGTGTGTTAGTTATCATTACTTCCTATAACTAGGGTTGACATTCTGTATTACTGACATTAACGACTCACTGTAATTCTGAATAACACAGCACACTGAAGATCGTTAATGAACATCCTCCATGGTGAAAACTGAACTGATAATCAGCCAACACAGATTCACAATAGACTTCCTCCTTCCTGTTTTTACATTCCTGACCAAAGAGATGTCTCTTCCTGTTGACTTTTGGGCTATGTGGTAAAATGCAGAAGATGAGAAATGGAAACACCCACTACACCTAATTTTATTTGTCCTCTAGAATAAACTGAATTGCTAAATAAATTTTAATTCAGATACCTTAAATTTAAGTAGTTTAATGAATGCAAACATAGACTTTTTCCCTAGAAAACTTTAGAAAATTAAACAAATACCGGACTGTCTAGAGCAAATCTAATGTGCATTATGTCTAATAGCTTACAAGATGAACTATATGCCCAACTGAAGCCCTTTACGTGATTATTACAAAGAACACTATTTACCATGAAAAATAAAACAGAAAATTAACTGAGCTTTTACATTTAGGATTTTGTACTTTATAATGCTAAAAGGCTATAAACAAAGCAGTCTACAAATATCTTTATTTTTCAAAATAAAGATGTAACATGCAGCTAAAAATTCAGCAACAAGCTGTCATAAAACAGAAACTACAAGAGATGTAAGAAGAAACAGAAACAAAATAATAAAAGGAGACTTTAACACATCTCTCTCAATCCAAGAAAGATCAAGTGAAAAGTAACATGAGGCTTCAGGAAGAGCCAACAAACTTAATTACTAAGGGGTGTGTGTGTGTGTGTGTGTGTGTGTGTGTGTGTGTACGTGTATAAAACTATGAGCCCTAATAAAAAAGAATATACTTTCTTTTCAAGAGCATATGAAACAGTCATGAAAAGTATATGTTAAGCCAAAAATAAAACCTCAATTAATTTGAAATAGAAATAATACAAGCAGACTAATCTAACTATAATGTAATAAAACTAGAAATTAATAGCAAAATTTAACAAATGAAAAAAGACTCTCTACACCTGGAAATATTTTTTAAAACACAGACTGTAAAGAAAACTTTTGGATCAAAGGGAAAATGCAAAAATAAAACAGCAGAATTTATTTAAAACAGCAATAAGGAAAACATAACAAATAGAACACGCAAAATATAGCTAGAGAAGCTGAGAACTATAGCATTAAGAAATTATATCAGTAAAGTAAAAAAATAACATATAAAATACAAAAAGCTAGGAAAAGAATAAAAGAAATGGAAGAAATTATTAAAGCTTAAAAGCAGAAAAGTATGAGACAGAAAATAGGAAATTAGGGTTAACTAATAAATCCAAGAATAAGGTTTAAAAAAATTCAACAAAGCAAACCACTCGTTAACTAAAACAAGGGAGGAAAAAAATAAGTGAAATTACAAACACCCAAAATCAAAACTGACAACTTGGATATAACAATCAAAACAGAAAAAACTGTAAAATCTGAGTTTTAAGACGACTGTACAACTCTACTCAAATTTGATAAATTTGAAAAAATGATAATTTATCAAAAGAATACAGTTTATCAGAAGAAACAGAGAAAACAGATAAAAGGCTCCTCCCCAAAAAGCACCAGATCTAGCTGATTTTCACAGAGGTATTTCTAAGAAACTTTAAAGATCAGATAATAGCAATGCTAATTATATTACGTCAAAACACACAAATAAAGGGAAAACTTCTATGTTAGTTTAATGAAATGAGTGTAACATTGATTCAAAAATCTGAAAAGGATGGCACCAAAGAAGCAAACTACAGAGCAATCTCACTTAGGAATATAAATCAAAAAAATCTTCAAAAGCATACTGGCCAACAGAATCCAACAACACATTAAAAGAGCAAATCATTATGACCAAGTGAGGTTTACTCTAAGGAGACAGGAATAGTTTAATAATAGGAAATCCATCAATAAGTTCAACTATATTGATGGAGCAAAAAAGAAAAAAATCATATGATCATCTCCCATAGATGCAGAAAAGACATCTGGTAAAATTCAATAGCCTTTCTTGTTAAAAAAAAACACTAAATAAAATGAGTATTGATGAATACTTAATTAACATGATAAAACATGAAAGCCTCAGCCCAAAATCCAGAGCTACCCTAGTGAGGAAACTCTAAAGGCTTTGCCTGCTAAAGTAAAAAAAAAAGATAAAGATGCCCACTGCCCCAACTACTGTGTTGCAATTATTGGGCTATTAAATTAGACTAAAGAAATCAATCTAAGGTTTAAGAAGTAAAAAAGAATGAAGTAAAATTATTTCTAAATAGAGATGATATGATTATATAATTGGAAAACCCAACAGAATCAATGGAGGAAAAACTTACTACAAACAATAAGAAAATTCAATAAACAATTTAAAAGTTAGCATACAAAGATCACCAGCATTCTCATATATATGTATGTAAATGCAAAAACCAATTAGAAGACACAATGTGAGAAAAGACCATGGCCAAGTGTGGTAACTTATGCCTGTAATCACAATGCTTTGGGAGGCCAAGGCTGGAGGATCATTTGAGGACAGAAGTTCAACAGCCTGGGAAACATAGCAAAACCCTTCTCTACAAAAAAGAAAAAAAAATTTAGTCTGGTGTAGTAGTGCATGTCTACAATCCTAGCTACTTGGGAGGCTAAGAGGGGAGCATCACTTGAGGCCAGGAGTTTCAGGTTGCAGTGAGCTATGATCACACAACTACACTCCAGCCTAGGCAACAGAGCAAGACCTTGGGTCAATTAAAAGAAAGAAAAAACCCAAATAAAATAACAAGAAGCTGGGTGTGTGGCTCACGCCTGTATTCCAAGCACCTTCCAAGGTGGAGGCAAGAGGATTGCCTGAGTCCAGGGGTTCCAGGCCAGTCTGGGCAATTTGGCGAGACTTTGTCTCTACAATAAACAAAAAATTAGTCAGGTGTGGTGTCATGCGCCTGTGGTTCCACTACTTGGAAGGCTGAGGCAGAAGGATTGCCTGAGCCCAACAGGCCAAGGCTGTGGTGGCTGTGAGCATGCCACTGCACTCCAGCCTGGGCTACATAGTAAGACTCCGAGTCGAAAGAATGAATGAAGGAATGAAGGAATGAATGAAGAAATAAATAAAAACCAAGAAAAATAAAATACCAACATATAATCTTAAGAAATTCGGAAATTTATTTATGGAAAAGTTTAACTCTCTTGAAAGATATGTCCTTGGATAGGAAGACTTAATATTATCAATATATCTGTTCTCCCAAATTGATTTATAAATTTAGCTCCATTCCAATAAAATACTTTGAGGATTTTTCTAGAGCTAGACAACTTTATTATTGAGTTCATTTAGATAAATAAACAGGAAACAGTCACCAGGAAATCCCTGCAAAAGATGAGCAATAAGGTTGGGGTAGCCCTACCAAGTATTACAGCAAACTATGAAGTCTCCAAAATTAAACACACTGTATATAATACATGAATCCACATATAGACAATGAACAGAACAGATATACTACCACTTAGTACCAATACACATGAAAATCTTATACATGATAATGATAACATCTCAAATCAATGTGGAAAGGATCTACTTTTTTCCTTTTTTTTTTTTTGAGTCAGGGTCTCACTCTGTTACCCAGGCTATGTGCAATGGCACAATCAAGGCTTACCACAGACTCCAGTTCCTGGGCTCAAGCGATCCTCCAGCATCAGCCTCTCAAGTAGCTGAGACTATAAGCACGTACCTGGCTAATCTTTTGATTTTTTTTTTTATAGAGATGAGGTCTCACTATGTTACCCAGACTGATCTTGAACTCCTGGACTCAAGCAATCCTTCTGCCTCTGCCTCCCAAAGTGCTGGGATCACAGGCATGAGCCACTGCACTTAGGATCTACATTTTAATAAGAAATGTTAGGATAAATGGGTTGCCATATGAAAAAAGATAAAACTGGAGCCATTCTTGATACTATACCCCAGAAAAATGCAATAGAATCAGATGTAACAGTAAAAAATAAAACCTTACAAATACAGAAAGAAAACATGGGTAGACTCCCTGTAACAGGAATTTGGAAAACTTTCCTATGTCTCAAATTCCAGAAGCTAAGAAAGGAAAGGCTGATAAATTTTATTTCATAATAATAAATTTTTACACAGCAAAAAAGGTAACCATAGTAAAAAGATAAAATGAAAAAAAAGTTTCTAACTAATAGCAATTTTGAAAGGCTTTGAAATGAACGAAAAGGATTACTGAAAGTCCTGTCTAGTGCACTTTGAAGGGCCACCGCCAGGCGCACTGCCAGGCGCTAGCAAACCACATCCCCTCCCTTTTCCTGAAAAGGGGCCCAAAGCCAGCCCCCACCTAAAATGGCGACCCGGCAAACAAAGGGGGCAGCTAAAACGGCACCTTCCAGGTTCTTCTTCCACAGTCCGGCTCACCTTTTCCCGCACCCGCGAAAAATCCACCAACCTGGATGGAGCTCCACCAGTCGACCAATAATCGACTGACAGGTCGCCCTAAACCCCCTTAAAGGCTGGCGTGCCTTGCTTCAGCGCCACAGCCTGACCCTCAGGTCCTGTAGCCCACCACGTGCGACCCATTAAATCTCTTGGCCTTAACGGGCGTTGAGTCTCACTGTGCGCCACCGTCTTTCATTGGTGCCATGACTCGGATCGGGTTCCTCTCGCCCTCAGGCGAGACCCCTTTCCGGTACCAGCAGGACTCACCCCTTAAGGCCTTCGCCCATTTTCTTGAACGCCAGCGCTGCATCCATCACCGGCCCTCGGATTGGTAAGTGCCCCTAACTGGAAAACCTAAAACCTTGCCCGGGATAACCGGAGGGAACTGACTGTTGATCGTCCGGCAGCCCTTTTGGCCCCAGGCGGAGGGGGGGGACCACACCCCGCCTAGGTCTTTAAGGCCACAGCGGACCCCTACTGGTTTTCCCCTCTCCCGCCTGGTCTTTAAGGCCACAGAAAACCCCGACTGGTTTTCCCCTCCCTTGGCCGTCAGGTATTTTGAGTCTGCTCCCTCTCGCCATCTGGTTTTGGGCATCCTCTTCGCTAAAAATCTGGTACCAGGTTGCCCTCCACCTCCTTGATTCTCCAGGAGAATCGCGGGTTGTAATAACGTTCTGTGATGACAGGCTTTATTGCAACCTACTCATATCCTGACAGCCTGCTGTCCAGGGGACGCTCTGCTCAGCCCCAGCAGTTAAAATGGGAAACTCGTCATCCCTGCCAGCCGACTCTCCCCTCAAATGCCTCTTAGACAATCTCTCCGCTCTCTCCCTCCCTCCCGACATTAAACCCAAGCGTTTAATCCTTTTCAGTACCCAAGGTTGGCCCACCTATTGCTTGGACAACCAAAATACGTGGCCCCCTTACGGGTCCCTAAACCCCGACATACGGGACCTCTATAACTTCTGCGAGCGTTCAAAAAAGTGGGCAGTGATTCCCTATGTCCAGTCTTTCTTTTTACTCCGGGAACACCCTCGTCTCTGCCTCCGATGTAAACCGGTTCACCTCCTCGTGGCTGCAAAGGGCCCCTCTCTCCCTCCAACACCGCCACCTCCCTCTTCCGTCTCTAACCCATCTCTCTCTTCCATCTCTGACTTCGACCCAGAGATGAACCTCCTCCCTATCGACAACCCCATCCACCCCCGCAGCCTCCTCCCCCACCCGTCCCCACC
>NW_007257469.1:226922-228273 GCF_000164805.1 Carlito syrichta
CATTGTTCGAGTTCATGTTCCATTCTCTATCTTGGACCTGACCCAGGTAGAAAAATGCCTTGGGTCCTTTACAACTAACCCAACCACCTATATCAAGGAATTCCAATACCTCCTCCAGGCCTATAGCCTCACCTTTCACGACATCTACATGGTTCTCTCCAATACCCTACTCCCCGAAGAGCACAGAAGAGTGTGGGAACAGGCTAGAACATACGCGGATGAGGTCCATCAGACCTGCCCAGCACATACCCTCAGGGCAGTGGCAGTCCCGGACCAGGACCCTGGCTGGGACTATAACTCCCCCAACAGCCTCGGTGCCAGAGATCAGTTCTCTACCTGTCTCGTTTCCGGGTTGAGGCGGGCAGTGCAAAAGGTTGTTAATTTTGAAAAACTCCAGGAAGTGGTCCAAGACAAAAATGAAAACCCTTCCTCCTTCCTTGATCGCCTTACCAAGGCCCTCCAACAATTTACTAATTTAGACCCAGAAACCCCAGATGGCTGTCAACTTCTTATGACTTATTTCTTCTCCCAAAGCTACCCTGACATTAAAGCTAAATTTAAAAAGCTAGATCAAGGGCCTCTTACACCCCAAAATGAGGTTTTGGCTGCCGCTGTCAAGGTATACCACAACCGGAACGAAAAGGCTAAGCGTCAAAAATACCAAATGCTGGCTCAGGCTCTTCACGGGACAGACACCAGCCCTCGCAGTGGCAGAGGAGGCATCCAGAACAAACGCGACCCTCCAGGGCCCTGTTTCAAATGCGGCAAGGAGGGACATTGGGTGCAAGCCTGCCCTAACCCTAAACCTCCATCAAAACCTTGCCCCAAATGCAATCTTCCAGGACATTGGGCGGTGGACCGTCCCAGCCCCCAGAGAGGAGCAGGGTCAGCCCCCAACTTCACCCTGGACCTACTGGATGTGGCCACTTTGGAATGACGGGGCCCTGGGTTTCCCCATTCGACACATATCTCAAATGCTCAGGAGCCTAGGGTCAAAATTATGGTTGACGGACACCCCATCCTCTTCCTGTTAGACACTGGAACCACCCTTTCTGTCCTGCGGGAGTTCTGGGGACCAAACCTCATCGTCCCGATCCCCGGTAGTTGGGGTAGGGGGCCAAACCTTCATCCCACTCACAACTCCTACGCTAATGTGCATATTTGCTAGCGTCCCATTTACCCACTCGTTCCTGGTCATACCTCAGTGCCCTATACCCCTTATGGGTAGGGACATCCTGGCCAAATTTCAGGCATCCATCACCTTCAACCCCAGCGCTGCCCTCACCAACCCACTACCAACAACTTCCTTACTCCTCCTTTTGGCCTCTAGTCCCTGGCCTCCCTCCCCACA
>NW_007257469.1:228960-229761 GCF_000164805.1 Carlito syrichta
CTACCTTGGTGTAGCCATTTCACACCAACAAAAGGCCATAACAACCAGCCGCAAGGCTGTCATTCAGTCCCTCCCGGCACCCAAAACAAAGGAAGAAATTCAGCTGTTCCTGGGATTGGCGGACTACTTCCGAGCCTGGATCCCCAATTTCACCGTTCTCGCCAAGCCACTCTATGACCTGGCTAAAGGTGACCTTAAAGAACCATTACTCTCCCTCTCAGCCGTTAGACAGCCTTTTACCGCCCTCCAACAGGCTCTCCTCCGGACCCCCGCCCTACAGCTACCCGATGTCCACCGACCTTTTACCTTATACGTCCACGAAAATAAGGGCGCAGCCCTAGGAGTTCTAGGCCAATTCAGTGGACAAACATTTGCTCCTGTAGCCTATCTCACAAAACAACTTGACTACATGGTTCAGGGATGGGTCCCATGCCTGCGGGCCCTGTCGGCCACCCACTTACTCGTGTGCGAATCCAAAAAACTCATGTTTGGAGCACCTATCACCATAACTTCCCCCCACCATCTACATCACCTCCTAGGATATAAGGGCCTCAAAACACTCCCTCCCAATCGGGTCCTATCCCTTCTGGTTTTCTTTGTCCAAGACCCCTCTGTCTCCTTCCAAACTTGCGCACCCATTCACCCAGCCACATTACTCCCTCCCTCTCCTGTCGACACCCCAATACATGAGAGCATCGAAGTCCTCAAGTCCCTACTCCCCTGTCCAGTACACATTCAGGAGGGACCTTTATCTGCACCCTCCTATGTTTGATTCACAGATGGAAGCTCATATATACATGA
>NW_007257470.1:0-83474 GCF_000164805.1 Carlito syrichta
AACACAACAGAAATTAGTGTGATGAAAGAAATTAGTGTGAGAGGTTAGTACTATGATATGTTAAGATTTAAAAAATTAAAACTAAGTTATTTCCTTATTAGTCATAAAATCATATCTCAAAACTGAATGAGAACCAAAATACCTCTGAGAGTCTGCTCTCAACATCTATCTAATCATCATCTGTCATCATCTCTCAACATCTCATCATCATATCAACATCTAATCATCATCTCAGTGCAAAAACATTGTATTGTCCCTAATGCACAACTCCCTTAGTATAACATGTGGAGCCCCATCCAGTCACATTCATATTTACACACTCTGATCTAGCCATTGTTTGTGGTTTTTTAGCTATTATTTAAAATACTTTTTTCTTTTCAATATTGATCAATTATTGTCTTCTATTATAGTCATCTTAATCCTTCCAGTCAAAATTATCTCTTTTATTGGTGCATCTACAAAACTTGATTATTATGGGATTTCAATTAGGGTATTTATTTTGACTCATATTGGACCTATTTTTGCAGGCAGAGTATAAGCTTATTTGTTTCACTTTTCATATCTAAAGAGCTAAAGCTCTCCATTCCTTGATGTATGTAATTACTATCTGTTGAGGTAAATTACATCATTGTTCTAATCCAGTACTCTTTTTTTCTTGATAGTGGAGAAAGTTAAGTTTCAGAAATGTTAAGTGTGTTTTCAAACACAATATACTAGTATTATTTCCAGAATCAAAGATCTGTTTCTGACTCACCATACATAAGTGCCTAATGAGGTGTAGGTAGAATCCTGGTCAGTTTGGAACTGCTTCAAGTTTCCAGCTGTTTAGTGCAACCTTCACTACCTTTAGGAACAGAAAACATTCTCTGATCTCCTTCTCACTTATCTTTTCCCAACTCTCCTGTGGACCAATATTTCTAGAGTTGATTCCAATAGCACCCCACCTCACTTTGCCTGTTAACTGAAGAAAAGTATAATCAATGGAAAATAATATGGCATTTGCAGCAGAAAAACTTGAATGCAGACCCCAGGTGTAATTTTGGTCATGTTTTCTAACTTTGCCTTCTGTATTCCTGTTTACAAATTGAGGGAACAAACACTTTCAAAAAGTGTTATTGCAAGAAATACATGAAATAATTTGAAAATGGTAACTAAGAAAGACCCTGACACAGATCATTTGTCAAATAAAATATATTTTTCTCCTTAATCCTCTACTAAATATATGCAGTTGTTTTAGGTTGAAGTGATATTAAAGAATGGAAAATAGAAGAAAAACAAACAAAAAGAGATAAAAGGGAGAAAACATACCCCATAGATTTTAGTCTAAGCTTTACTCATTTTTGTCTCCAAGTAGTCTTTCCATAACTATTTTAGTCCCTGTGGAATAAAACATCAATTACCATTGAAATTATACATGGTTAGTGGAAGGAGCTTTGATATTACCAAGTCAAGTTTTACTTTTCTCAGATGTAACATGTGCAATACAATGGGAGATGAGCGAAGCAGTTGCTGGCTTATTGTGTTCCTTTTCATCTTTTCTCTTGCTGTCACCCTAGAAAATCACAGGGATTCGTTGTGAAAATAAACCTCACTATCAAGGACTTTTAATCTCCAGTAACCTTCACCTTCTCTCAGCATATTCTAAAAGTCCAGATGTTACCATTACATAGCCCGTGCTACTTAGAATTTAGGCTCCCAAATCCTAGTCCATAATCAGGAGCTCCTGTCTTTCTAGTTCTATAGCCACCCACAGTGCCTTCTAGTTCCTGGTTCCTATCAGATTCTCTCAGTCTATGTCGTATTTTGGCTTTTTTTTTTTTGAGTTGGAGTCTCACTCTGTCGCCCAGACTGGAGTGCAGTGGCCGCTCCCGGCCACCGCAGCCTCGACCTGCTGGGCTCCGGTGATCCTTCCGCCTCAGCCTTCCGAGTAGCCGGAATTACAGGCATGCGCCACCATGCCTGGCTGATTTTTTTTTTTATTTATTGTAGAGATGAGGTCTCGCTGCCCAGGCGGGTCTCGAACCCGCGAGCTCAGGCAATTCACTCACCTCAGCCTCCCAAAGGCGCGGGATTACAGGCTGAGCCACCGAGCCCGGCGTATTTTGACCTTTTTAAAAATTTTCTACCAAGTCTGTTTCTTTTAGTCCATGTCCTTCATTCAATTGTACCTCTATTTTGGTACGTTGTACTAGCACATTCAGCAAATCTCACTGTTGATCAATAAAGCAATTCACTTTCCCTGTTCTACTCTTGGAGAGTTGGGAACTGCTAAATGGAATGATATACCTGAGGAGACAGGTTTGTCTAAAATGCGTAGCCTAAAAGATCAAAGCTAGAGCTCCCTGTTGTTACATATTCTCATACTCATACCCTGAAAATCTTTACATTTTAATTATCTTTGGTCCCTCATACCTCCGTGTCCTTGCACTAATTAAAAACTCATTCAAGATATTAATCTTTCCTCAGTGGAGAGGTACTTGGTACTGTAGAAATGAATATTGTGGGTTTAATTCACAGCTATATCATTTTCTAGTTCTGTGACCTTGAATAAGACATTTAAGTATGTATCTCAGACTTCTTATGTGAGAATTAGAATAATACATAAAAGTTGTTGCAAGAATTGAGTAATTAATAATTTTGGAGCATTTAGAATAGTTCCTGTCATATAATAATTACCATACAGGTTTCTGCTATTTCTTAGAACTGAAATGGCCATTTCATTTTCTTCCAGATAAAACCCAAAACAATGATTTCAGAAAAAGTATTCTTTTAAATATCCTAATGGTATTACCTCTATAAGTTTTGCTCTCACTCTAGCACCTTTCTATTCTGAGCATTACAAGTGTTTGAACATTTTCCCCACCACTTAACATCACTGCCTAAAATGTTAGGCAGTGGCATAACACTGCAAATTCCTACATATGTGAGCATGCCAGTTTGAAAGAATTAAAATCGTCTTTTATATTTTAATTTTAATTGATACTTCATTGACTAAATGAAATAACTAATTTGGGAATTTCAGGTCTTGAAGGTGATGGTTGCGGGAGATTTAGAAAGGGGCAGGGGACTTCCCAGATCACAGTGTACTGGGTGTATTCAACATCTTATAGTGTTTTTCTTTTTCATGACTCTTTTTGTTCTTGAGTTGGAATCTCACTCTGTGTCACCCAGACTGGAGTGCTGTGGCCGCTCCCGGCCACTGCAGTCTCGACCTGCTGGGCTCTGGCGATCCTTCCGCCTTAGTCTTCCAGGTAGTTGGAACTACAGGCGCGCGCTACCACACTTGGCTAATTTTTTTTTTAATTTATTGTAGAGATGAGGTCTCACCAAGTTGCCTAGGCGGGTCTCGAACCCGCGGGCTCAGGCAATCCACCCACCTCAGTCTCCCAAAGCACGGGATTACAGGCTGAACCACGGAGCCCGGCTTTTAATTACTCTTTTTATATTATTTATGGAATGCTATAAATATGTGGGGGAGCTACTGTCTTATTTAGTACATTTTACTGCTTTATTTTAAAATTAAAACTCTTCACTCAAACTAAGCAGATAAGCTGTGATGTTTATCATTTAATAGCAACTTCTATTTCCATGAATGAATAAGTGGCCTTAACGTTATTTTTGCAATTAAAGTAAAACTTATTTTAAATGTTCAATTAATTAAATAATTAACTATTAAATATTTATAAACTAAGAATTTACCTAATTTCAGTTACTATTACATATAGGTTTTCTTTCAAATATTTCTTCCAAAAGCTATTTTTAATGGTCATTTTGTATGTTGAAGTAGTTAGATTCTTTACTTCCATTACTTTTAATAGTCATCATTTTATCATATATTTGGTTTGAAATCAGTATGAAATGTACACACCATTAAAGTATACCTTCAATATTAATGTGCATTTGTGTCTCAATAGACCAGTAGAGTGACTGTAGTTAGCATTAATCTATTGTAAATTTCAGAAGAGCTAGAAAAGAATAATTCAAATGTTTCTAGCATAGCATAAAAAAAGATGTGTTTAAGCTGATGGATATCCCAATTATCCTGATTTTATTATATGAAGGTATTAAATTATCACATGTACCCCCAAAATATATACATTTACATATACATATACTTCAATAAAATAAATAAATTAGTAAAACAATAAAAATTTAAGAAATATTTTTAAAACACTTAAGTATTTTTAGCAGGCTTAAGTATGATTATTTTTTAATAGATATATAGCAAGTCAGGATTAGTTACACAAGCAGTCTTTGTACAGGTGAAGTTGAGCAACCAACTGGCCCTCACTTTCCCTGATTTAGGACCAAGCAATCTTTGTGATATTACATGCCCCCTCCCTCCCTCCCTTTCCTGTGTCCATTGACTGCCCATCCCTCCTTATGCCTAATGGGATTAATGTTCAGGTTCCACTTATGAGTGAAGCATTCAGTATTCAGCTCTCTGTTTCTGTGAAAGATCACTAAGTATGATGGTCTCCAACTCCATTTAATTTGCTGCAGATTCCATTATTTTATTCTTCTTTATGGCTGCATAATACTCCATTGTGTATATGTGCCATATTTTCTTTATCCAGTTCACTTTTGATGGGCAGTGGGATTGATTCCATGGTTTTACTATTGTGAATAGTGAAGCTATAAACAGATAGTTTCAAAAACTTATTCTTAAAAATAAGAAAGCAACATGTTTATTAAAAGTTTAAATTTAAAACCTAAGATTTATCCTTTCACTATTAAAGTACACACACTGAAATGTCAACCTCAATCTCATTTCTGCAATGCTATATATTTTTAAAAATACTCTGGATGTATAAACATATACACATATACAGGAGAGACAGAGATAGAGACAGAGACAGAGAGGGGCGGGGAGGAGAGGAGAGAGGAAAGGCGGAGGAAGAGAGAAAGAGAAGGAGAGAGGAGAGAGAGACAGAGAGAGAGAGAGAGAGAGAGCACTTAAAGCTGAACTAGAAAGAAAATTTAGGGGGAAAAAAAAGAAAAACTCCCAAACAGTTTGTTTTAAGATGACCTTGAAATCTTCTTGTCCATAACATTAGCCTCAATTTTTAAAGAAAAGCATGTATACACACACAAACACATAAATTAAGCCCACTTTATCTTCCCACTCTTCTCTTAACTATTCCACCCTCAATACAACTCACTGTAACTCAACTACTGGGGAAACACCAATCCAAATATGTTTTATAATGATACCTCAGTAATAAAATTTTTTCAATTCTAAGCAATTGCTTTTGGCTTAAAAAATAATCACTACATTAAATTCTTGGAATATATTAATTTCAAAGAATAGAAGTTTAGAAATTTAGCCAATAGTGCTATAATGAAGTTGAGTAATTTCAGTGTTTAATGAATTTTTTCTATATATGGGATTGCATTTACTAGAAACTGTCAAATTGAATCACTTTATCTTCTTTCATGGTCTTTTTTTCTTATAACATCCAAGCCAAATGTGAATGAAAATATTTTGTGTATAATTCCTAGTTATAAAAATAAGAAGCTAAAGTCATTAACACAGAATTTACCAAGGGACATGAATAAATGCATCTGCATGTGCAAACTTGCTCACAATTGAATATACGCACATACACACAGCCATTCAGACACCATAGACAAGCATGATATTGTAAATAAAGAGATTGGTATCTAGTAGAACATAGAGAGTTTAGAAACGTTTTAAACTGTCTACTAAATCTTGGGCTATTTTTTTGAACTTATTTTATGTTTTTATTTATATGCTGGTAATGTTTGAACTTTCTATGTCACATGACATCTGTGAGACTCAAATGAACTAACATATATGTAAAAGAGCTCTAAAAACTTGAAAAGAAATTGGAAATGTTTTTAAATAATTATAGTTAAAACAGCCCAAAGTTTTTATAACTGAGTGCCATCTAATCATTAAAGAATGAATGGTTCTTATTTTAATCATTAAATTTATATTGTAGAAAATACTGAATAGATGTATCCAGTTCATTGTATAACTTCAACACTAAGAATAACAAAGCCAGAGCTACTCCCTCAAAAAGTATAGAACAATTTCACCTAAGATTAGGATATATTATTTCTCAATAAAGTAAGTTACACAGAGTTTTTAAAAATAAGAAAACACATTTATTAAAAATGTAAGATTTATTCTTTCACTATAAGATTGTACACACTGTAATATCAACTTCAGTCTCATTTCTATAATGCTGTTTGTCATCTTAAAATATTCTGGGTATATAAACATATATACAAATACAAGGGAGAGAGAGAGTGAGAGGATACTAGGCAATATTTATCAAGTGAATACGTGATCTCACTTTATATTTAAAACAATTCTATAATGGAGTTTCTATTGTTATCCCAATAAGACTAAAGAGAAAATGAGGTCTGAAAAGATAATCTCCCCATCAATGCAAATATAGTGAGTGGTAAAGCTGGAATTTGAACCCTTCCAATGTAACTCCTGAGGTCAAGGTCTTAGTATCTCTCTCTCTCTCTCTCTCTCTCTCTCGTATATGTATATATGTTTATATACCCAGAGTATTTAAAAATGACAAACATAGCATTATGAAAATGAGATTGAAGTTGATATTACGTGTGTGCAATCTTATAGTGAAAGAATAAATCTTACATTTTAAATTTAAACTTTTAATAAATGTGTTTTCTTATTTTTAAAAGCTCTGCTTAAAAAATTAAGCAATTAAGAAATCATACTCAAGCACACTAAAAACACTTGAGTGAATTTTTATTATTTAACAAATTTATTAATTTTGTTGAAATGTTAGATGTATATACTTTTGGGGTACATATGATAATTTGATATCTTCACGTAATAACATCAGAGTAACTGGGATATCCTTCATCTTAATATCCTGTTTTACTGCCTTTGTAAGATTCAAGAATAGGCAAAATTTGAATATATCTATCAATATAATTCATGATAGCAGAAAATTAAAGCCAACAACTATAAATTGTTTTCATATGTCAGGTAGAAATAATGTTAACATGGATGATGAACCATAACTTTGCATTTAAAAACCCCAGAAAACTTTGTTTTATTTTTAAAATCTGCATATGTACTAAAGGCAGTACATTTAAATTCAGTTAAATTTCCTCTGATATTATTTTGTCTCCATAATATGTAAGGAATAGTATGTTTGGAACATATAAAGAATGATGAGATAGAGAGAAAAAAAAAAAGAAAAGAAATTCTGGTTACCCGCAAAACAAAAGTCCTCTAAAGGATGCATAGAAGACAGACAAATGAAGAGTCGAAGTATTTTTCAGGCAGAATGAATAGCAAATGTACATAGTTCGAAAATAGCCAGATATACATAGGGAACTAAAAATAATTCAGTGTTAATCAAGAGACATGTGGAAAGTGGCAGAGATGAGACTGGGTAAAAGGCAGGTGCCAGTTAGCAGAGAGCCTCTGTCATTCTGTCACTGTGAGGTGTTTGACTTCATGCTATAGAAACTATTTGAGGCCACTTCCTCTTTCAGATGAGATATATCTGAAGACTATAGGGTAAAATTAAACATAACGAGATTGAAATAATATAGAAAGTTGACAAGGGCCTTAGAAGGACTGTAGGAGAGAAGAAAAGAAGGAGAGTGGGAAATGCATTTAGAAACTGCTTCAGAGTTCAAATCATCAGAGATTGGTGACAAATTAGAGAGGCGAATATAAAGTGACCTCTAATACTATAAAGTGACCTCTAAAATAAGGTGACTGACTGACATGTGAAGCCATTACTGATATTCAGAAATTAAGATGAGTCATTATGAAGATGAAGGAAACTGATGAGTTAATCATGTTCAGTTTTTAAGTGTCTAAGAGATCTCTGAATAGCTGAATCCAAATGCAGATAGGCACAGATGACTGACTGTCAGTGGAGAGGTCAGTACAATGAATTTGGGAGTTGTAAACCCACAGATGGTACTAAAACCATGCAAAGTGATCAAAAAAGCATTTTTAATGTCATGATGTTTGGAATAGAGTAATTTCTACAAAAGTATGTATTCAAAAATTTAAAAAGAAAGGTGTAATGAGTCAAGAA
This sequence comes from Carlito syrichta, assembly GCF_000164805.1. Taxonomy (NCBI): domain Eukaryota; kingdom Metazoa; phylum Chordata; class Mammalia; order Primates; family Tarsiidae; genus Carlito; species Carlito syrichta. The sequence goes on from NW_007257470.1 coordinate 8,067, forward strand.
AAGAATACGCAAGAATATCACCATTTAAGGGCCACAGGAAACAGCCGAGAGAAGAGGGAGGACCAAAAAAACCTTTGAACTGTGTTTATTTTTTTTAACTGTGTATTTATTCTTATATGCTTCAGAGTAGTCTCTGTTCAATGCAATTCATCTATTGAGATGCCTTTTCCACCGCTCAAAAGTTTTTGAACTCATCAAATTTTTTTTTTTTTTTGAGTTGGAGTCTCACTGTGTTGTCCAGGCTGGAGTGCAGTGGCACACTCACAACCACCACAGCCTCGACCTGCTGGCCTCAGGTGATCTGTCCACATCAACCTTCCAAGTAGCTGGAGCTACAGACATGCAACACCAAGCCTTGCTTATTTTTTGATTTATGATAGAGGTGAGGTTTCACCAAGTTGCCTAGGCCGGTATCAAAACCGTGGGCTCAGGCAATTCTCTTACCTCAGCCTCCCAAAGTGCTGGGATTATAGGCATGAGCCACAGTGAATTTGTCAATTTTGATGCCAGTTAGTACTTCTGCTGTTTTGTGTTTTTCCTCTTCCACACTGGCAAAGTGTTTCCCTTTGAGGACTATTTTCATCTAGGGAAACAAACAAACAAAAGTCACTAGGGGTGAGATCAGGTGAATAGGGATAGTGGGGCACAGTCAAAAACTGCTGAACATTCAGCACAGTATGGGTAGGTGTGCTTGTAAATCACCCATCATAAAATGCACAAACGTGTTGAAAGAATCTACACACACACACACACACACACACACACATACACACACACACACACAATCACTGAAACCAAATGCAACCTCTCACCACAACACTAGCTGGTCCTATGATGCTGATGGGTTCTTAGAACACTTACCTAGCAGGAGAAGCCTGTGCTACAAGGGTCCTGTCCTCCAAAACAATAGTTTCCCTTCATATACTATCTGTACACACATCATATTTAATAGGATGAAATTTCTATAAATGTTGTCTGATTAATATACATGTGTAGTAAAATTATAAAAGAATCCAGGGAAAATAAGCATCCCATTAAATTAAATTATGGATTAACGAGAGAGAGAGAGAGAGAGAGAGAGAGAGAGAGAGAGAGAGAGAGAGAGACATTATAAAGCTATAGAGAGGACTTCAAAAGTATTTCTAATTATTTACTTTTGTTTAAACAAAAACTCTGAAGCAGCAAGGAAAAAAGTTACTATTTGACATACCTACCTTGTTAGTGAGTTCATAAGTATTTGAAAATGTATTTGTATATGCCTGAAATATTTTCTGATACATTTTATTAGAGAGTAGCTGGAGAATGTGGAACGAAATTGACAATTTTTAACTATACTTTGTAAAACTTTGGCTCAAAGGTGAAAAAAGTGAGCAAGGGACCCAAGACAAGGAGGGTTTTTTTCCTAAGTTAGGAGAGACTTCAGCAATTTATAGTTTGAAGAAAAGGACAAACAGAGGATGGTTTTTGAATATAGGCAGTAGTGAAGAACTCAACAATATAGTTGTGAAATCAAAATTAGAAAATTCATATCATCTTGGATGATGTTTGTCCTTCAAATTCCATTACAATAGAGTTGGAACTGTTGTTGTATTTTTAATATATGCCTGCTCCTGCTAAAAGCATAAACTCATTTTGTCTAGTTCTGCATTATAATAAAGAACTAAAGGGATAATGTTATACTTTTTAGGTGACATCATTCAAGAAATTACAGTAAGACAAAGTCACATAACCTTTTTTTCACAGAGAAAATCTGTGAGCATGAGACTCTTTCACAAACTGCCATGCATTTATATATTTTAAAGCATCATTACATGGTTGCAGTACTGTCAATCACACAATATCATCATCAAAACAAACTGGAAATAGCATACCTGTTGAAAGAAAAAGGAAGAAACATGTAGTACCCCTCATCTATAATTTTATATTTCTGAATATTAAAGACTGTCGAAAAGTTGATATAATTGAAGTTATGGATATGTTGCAGGATGACAATAGAGAATTTACCATTTATCATATAGAATTTCTGAATGACTTCAGTAATTGATATCCCAGGTAAATATAATTGCCTTTGACCTTTCCTGTATAATAATACCTATTGTGATCTTGTGAGTTGATCCTTTTAAGATTTTGGGCAATTTAATTGGAAGTATCTTTTTTAATTTTTCTGAATTCTTCTGCATTTGCAGATGTTTCTCCATTTGGCCCGTAGAAAATACAGAATATTTTTAGGAGATTCATTTTTAGCCATAAGGTCATTACTTAGTATGCTGGAACAATAATGGAGTTGAGGGGAAAATGACAATAATAGGAGGTGGCATTTGAAAAAATTATAATCATTGCTAAAAGAAGGTATTACAGTCATCACCTGAGTGACAGGAAATCTCTTCATAAAATGCTGAATTTATCGGATTCATAAATCACATCATCAACAATTAGGATAAATCTGCCAAATTAGGAAGAATTCCACTGCCACTATTACTAATCCAATTACCACAAATCCTTTGTTTCTTATTCTTTTTAACCCAGATGTTCTCTCCCTGATCTTACACATACATACATTTTTTTTTTCTCAGTCCTGTCACTGACATTTCCGGGTCTTGGTGTCATTTTGCGATCTAAGACAAGCCACCTTGAAGTCCCTCAGCTCCTGCCCCAAGAGGTACTCCTCATGGCTGTTCTCCAGTGGCCTCTGCCCTGTGGCATGAGCTGAGGCCTCATATGTGGGCCAGGCAATCTTCCTAATCATATGACAAGTCTGTAAAGTGCTGGCTGCTGTTACAACAGCATTGGGAATCAATGCTGTTGCCTTTTGAGAGCTGGAGCTATCCTTGGGGGAAAGATGAATTAGGCCAAAATAACCCACTGTGCTTCCCAACTTGCAGAGGTGGGCTCCTTTTAAACCTCCCACCATCTTCTCCTTCCTTCAGTCCCTTTTAAATTTCATCTTTGAAGTATCCGTTTTCTGATTCAGTCTTAGTTTTGTCTTTTCATGTAAAAAATTCATCTCATTGTTCTCAAACACAATAATTACCAGCCTAAGTGAGCTACCTCCTCCAGAAATGCCTGTCACAGTTTCAGTGAATTTTAAACACCACTGGGGGAGAAATTTATCTTTGGAAGATCTTAAGATATTTCTGAAATGATACACACAATTGTCTATTTCTGTTAACTTGGAAGAAGCTTTCTATCTGTAAATTGTAAGTTCTAGAATTGTTAATAATTAGTATTGGTAAAAATTAGATATATTAGCATTGATAATGAACACTTATCTTGTACTAGATTTTTCTTTTTATTTAATCCTCAGAACAATTATACACTGTGATGTGTGATTATCCTCATTTTACTGATTAGAAAGTTGAGATGCAAAGAAGTTAAATTTTGCCCAGGACTACCTGACAAAGAAATGCCTCATATATATAAAGACTAGTCCTTAAAAAGCTCTGTGTCTCCTGAGTTAAGAAAGAGAAAATTAGGCCTAAACTGAACACATTGTGTTCCTCAGAGGCTGAGAAATGTTTAAGCATTCTTCAGCCCAAGTATTGCTTCTGCTTTTGAGTATCCAGCAAGTATCACACAGGTTGAAACTCTTAATACGTTTACATACTTTAAAAAGGTAAGACCAATAGACTTAGCAAACAAAACATTTAAATAAGAAGGCAAAAAATGAGGGGGGTGGGGTTATACACACAGATATAAACATCACTTAATGATGAAGGATATAAAAGTTACAGACATGGTTGTGTAGGATACAGTAAAGATGCTACCGGGCTAATTCAGGCCATGAAGAAAACTGGTTGAGAATGCCACCAGCAGGGAGTAAAGATTCTACTGGAAATGTAACTGACCTTAAAGAAGAATGTGTATGGGGGGGTTGGAGAAAAAAGGAGGGAAAGGGAGGAGAAGGGAGGAAGGAAGGGAGAGCGGAGAAGGGAGAAGGGAGGGGAGAGAAAAGAGACTATCCTTCTGAACTACTACTGCCTGATTTTCAGCAGACCCTGTTTCCTTGCCCACCTTCTCACTGTGTATAAGAAGTTGTGCAAAATGATTCCTGTGCATTCTTGTAACTAGGTAAATTGAAGGGTAACTTTTTGGACAGTTTGTTTCAGAGATCAGGCCAGCTCAAAGCCCATTCTTGTAACATTTCTCAATAGTCTAAAACAATTATATATATATATATATATATATATATATATATATATATATATATATAGAGAGATATAGAGAGAGAGAGAGGGATTATATATTCAGGAACCTCAGAAAATTCCAATTTTCAGAATTTCCAGAAGAGATATCAAGTCTAATAAAGAAAAAGACCAGTGCAGCCCTTAAAGAGGCATTTGGAATTTGCCGTTATGAGAAAAACTGCTAGGCAATGAAGAATAAGTTGTAAAGAGTCAATGTAAAAATAAAATGAAAAGGTAAATTAAGTTAGGAGTAAATTGGGGTCATTTAGTTATAGCCTTTTGAAGAATGAAGGATATATAATTATATTGATAATAGTAAATATATAACCACATTTATATACCGTTTTCTTTATTATCTTGAAAATAATTTAATCCTTTTGTGTATTAAGTAATACTTGGTGCATTGAATTGGAAATGTTTAGTTATAATGCCAATGAAAAACTGCACATTTGGAAATATAAAAAGTAGATTAAAGAGGAAAGCAATTTCATCCCTAATTCATCACATTATTTTATTACTGATTTATTCTGTCCTTCATATTTTAGTATTAAGTTTCTTTTCTTGATTTAAGTATACTTTAAAAGGTCTAGAGTAGAATGAGTAGTGAATAAGAAGGCAATAAAAAGAAAGTCATAGAAATAATGATTGTATCTTTCTGTTTTCTGAAGACATAATAGATACTTCTTCTTGGCTTACAGTTTTGTTTTTATATTTTACCACTTGATAATCTCTGTTGCCTACTGCACGAATCAGTCTCTGGTACTATTTTAAAGTGAGTAAAATAAAGCATTTAATGCTTATGTTTTAACTAGTTGTGTGGGGAGAAAAATCACTTGTAACATTGAGGAGTGCTTTAACATTTCTGCATATTTTTTCATTCATTATAAAGTCAAGTTCTTTAAGAATGGGCCTGGAGATTCAAGTGAAAAAAAAAAAAAAGGTGGTTTTGAAATAAAAATAATGTAAAGAAAGAGAATGGAGCAGATATTTTTAATCTTCTTCCCATTAGTGTCTCTTGGTATTGCTGTAGCATTAGTAAATATTTTAGCTCCATATTAAGAAATTGTTTAGTCTTGCTTTTCACGATCAGTAGATAGTTATTAAGATGTATACATATTTTCATTTTTACTTGATTAGCAATTTTATGAAGGAAATATCAAAAATAGTCCTAAAAATCAAATTGTGTTTAGTGTTACATAGCAGTATCATATTTTTTTGTCAGATAGTCTCATTTTACTGATAAAAATAATATCTAATCAGTATTCCACAAAAATATATTCTATGAAAGAACAAAAAACAAATCAAGATGTACAGAAAATTTTTATGAATACCACCTGGGAAAAACTGCTAACTACATTCAAGTATCAGGATAATGCTATGAATAAACATTCAATTTACAAATGATTTCAGTTTAAACTTTTTGACAAAAATTGCAGTAATCTATTTTTTAAGCTGTAGATTTAAGGGGAACAAGTGCAGCTTTCTTGCATGAATCTATGGTGTAGTATTAAAATCTTGAGCCTGTAGTGCAGCCATCAACCAAATCGTGTACATTGTATTCATTAAGTAATTTATTATCCCTCACTCCCTGCCCACCCTTCCATCCTTCCCAGTCTCTAATGACCATCATTCTACTCTCTCCATCTGTGTGTGTATTATTTAGTTCCCACTTGTAAGTGAGATATTTGACTTATGCTTCTGAGGTATTTCATTTAAGATGGGGCCTCTAGATCGACCCCTGTTGCTGCAAAAAAACATGATTTCATTCTTTTTTATAACTGAGTGTTTTTTATGGCATATATACTACATTTTCTTTATCCAATCATTTGTTGATAGGCACTTAGATTTATCCATATCTTTGCTATTGTGAACAGTGCTGTGATAAACATGCCAGTGCAAGTAGGTATCTTTTTGATATAATGACTTTTCTTTGAATAGATACTTAGTGGTGGGATTGTTGGATCAAGTGGTAGTTCTATTTTTAGTTCTTATTCCACAGCCTTTTCTCCCTATGGTTTTACTTTTACTCTTGAAATACAGAGAATGTCAGAACCTGCCAAGTCAGAGGATTAAAAAGCCTTAATTATCTGCTAGGAGTAATGAATTTATGCAGTGGTAACAATACTTAATGATGACAAATCCTGCTTCTGTCACTGACTCATTCTTTCCTACCCATTATTCTCTCCTACCCAAGTTAAGTAATATTAAGTGAGCTGGATCTGTGTTTTTTCACAGCAGTTAGTCCTTATTCAGATGACTAATTTCTATAAATCTAGAACTCTTTGAAGTACTTTGGGAAAAATTATACACAAAAACAGGAATGAGGAAGAAGGGATAAACCCATCAGGGAAACTGCTAGAGCAAATGATTTTTGGAGGCGGGAAGGTTGGAGTCGCACGTTCACAGCCACCCCAATTGCTGACCTGCTGGGCTCCAGCGAGCCTTCTGCCTCAGCCTTCCAAGTAGCCGGAACTACAGAAGCGCACTACCATGCATGACTCATTTTTAAAATTTATTTTATTGTAGAGAGCAGTTCTCATCAAGTTGCCCAGGTTGGTCTCGAACCTGCGGGCTGAGGCAATCCACTCGCCTCGGCCTCCCAAAGTGCTGGGATTACAGGTTGAGCCACCGAGCCTGATCAAATTCTTTAAAAAAAAAATAAATTTTGCACTGTTACACACAACAGCCAAGATATGGAAGCAACATATGTGTACATCAGTGGATGAATAGATACAGAAACTGTGGTGTATATATACAATGGAGTATTATTCAGCCTTAAAACAAGCAGGAGATCCTGTTATTTGCCACAGCATAGGTGACCATGGAGAGAAAACTATGCCATGCAGTGTCATACATTTTAATGATATATGTGTATATATTTGTATAAATATAATTTAATGTTTTTAAAATCGGTTCCTCAAAATCATCTTTTAAAAAAATTTGAAATGAGTAGCTGGGAGTATAAGTAGCGTAATAAAATATGAAAAATACATAGGCTTAAAAAAGAATGAGTAAATAACTTAAATTTATTAACATGATTGCGTAAATATTACAGTATAAAGAAACCCATGATGATATTTTATTTTATGTTCAGTAACAAACTTTACTGTTATGGCAAAATAGCAAATTTCTAATCTTTTTGAAATTAAAAAAGTCAAGATTGCTTTCTAATACTCTATGAGAAAATACTGTTAAATAAGAAATGCACAAAAATAGTGATTATAAGAAACAACTAAAGTTGAGTTTTAATGTAGATAGAAAATTGTCATTGAAAGCAACCTGTCATAAAACTGGGGAGACCTGAAATATGATCTTCTGATTGTCACTTGCTACGTATGTGTCTGTGCAAAATGTATTCAACCTCTCTGGGCTTCAGATTCCTCATCTCTCACTTCAAGAAACAGACTCTAAAGTCCTTTCCAGGTAAATTGTAGCAGGTGCTGCCAGTGCTCTGTTCATATCTCTTCATATTCTTTTCCCTTGCTTCTTCTCCTTTTTTTTTTTCTTTTTTGTGCACATGAATGCCTACTCTCAGCAGTCAGCACCAACAATCTTTATTTATTTATTTATTTTAAGAATTTGCTTTAGCAGTTTCCCTAATGACTTTATCCCTCCTCACCCCATTCTCATTTTTGTGTATACTATTTCCCAAAGTATTGAAAAAAGACCTAGATTTATAGAACTAATTCTCTGAATAAGGACTAACTGTCTATGTTATTGAACTGTACTAAGCTTTGAAACCAAAGGGCCATTTTGACTACAGACACTGAGAGCCTAAAAAGCCTGGACGTGCCCAGACCTGCCCTCTTCACCAATGACTTGCGCTGGGTTGGGACAGTTGGAAAGTGAGGCTCCAGAGCTTTTCAGTAGGATGAAGACAAAGCCACCCTCTGACATCCTGAACTGTCCTTTGGATGCAGTTCCCTTCCCAACGTCCTCACTCCTCTACTGGTTTTTTTCCTGGAAGCAGATCCTCATTAATCACTTTCACTGAAATTCTCATCTCAGAGTCTGTTTCTGAATATACCAAGCAATAGTAGTTTGATTCATTTTGTTTTGACGTTGGTTTGTACAAACTCTGTCTCATGTCTAGCATTATATAATGCATGTCATTCCAGAAAAAAAAATATTGTAGAACTACTGTGCTGCAATCTTTGTGCCTGAAACAAGCCACTATAAATAACATTATACATAAGACCCACAATAAACTAAAGTTACTTTTTTATATAATATTGATAATATCCTGATGGAGATCTGCGGGAATTCTTGGCATATTGGAACCAGTGACATAGATACATGTAAATTAGATAATTTTTAAATAAACTTTACCAAATAGTTTATACATTTTGAGAGTGAAACTCAAAAAGCAAAAAAAGGAAAAGATGTAAGTAATCAAACTAAAATAAAAACCAAATAATAAATCCTATAAATATATTTAAAAATATAGCATCAACATAGTATCCAGAGAATATGGTTTATTCTAAATAAAACGTGATATTAATAAATGGCTAATTAAATATATTTATGTCATTTCAATGTCATTATAGTCAAAGATTAAGTCTTTTGTGTTTTCACTTTTTTTGAATTAAAATGCTTTAGAAATAAAATACTAATTTTTAAAAGTTATTTACAAAGCTTTAAAAATACTTGTGTGTGGAAGTACATGTGTTATTTAAGAATACAATAAGGTTCTTTGATAAAGACCAATTATAAGTTTAATCAGATCAGCTGAATGATATAAGTTTATCTTAAGACTAAAATATTTCTTTGGGAAAGGACCTCTTTGATATAATCCAATATATCAAAATACTTTTTTCCTCCCAACTGGGAAGTGATTTAAGAACAAAAATCAGCACAACCACTAAATCTGGCATTTATTTTCTCTCTTTCACCAGTTGTTTCCTTTGAATTCAACCTAAACGTGAGGCTTTCATTTGTCTGAAAAAAAAAGCATAATATTAACAGTATATTCACTCCTATTTTGCAAGGTATTTTTCTTTTGCTGATCAATAGTTTCAAATATTGTTGTAAAGTTTTACTGTTTGACATATATCATTTTGACAGTTCCTTAAAGAACTTAAATGCTACCTAGAAATGTAAAGCAATAAGAGCTATACTAGAGAATAGTCTGTGCTGCTATGCTGACTTCATGCTTGCTCTAATGGTAAACTGTAATGGCAAACTCTCTTCCCTACTTTCTTCATTTTATCCTGTGTTGTCCATTTTCTTAAGGTGCATCACCTGAGAAACACATGCAGATTTACTTGTGTTTTATCAAACATAGTCTTGGATTTTAAACAAAATTATATGAAAATGTATTTCATTATTGGCCTCAAAATCTGAAGATGAGAACGGATACACAGGGATAGAGATTTTATGCTAATTAATCTAAGAAAGAGTGGTTGTTCTACTATTATATCATTACTGGAAGCAGAATTTTAATTTTAAATTTCTCATCTTGCTCTTTTTTTGTTTATTTTTAGCCACTCTCTTCTTCTATTATTCCTTTTTTTTTTCCTTAACTAGATTAGGACTATGTATATACTAAATCTGTCAAGTCACTTAAAGCTGTAAGCCATCCAAAGAAGGACATTTTTTATTTGCTTGCTGTTCAGAAATGAAGATTGCTTATTCAAATTTCCCTTGATTTATGTTTATCAGGTATATATTTTCAATTTTTAAAAATATTTATTTGTCTTTTGTCTTGTGCACACAGTATATTGTTGGATTTTGTATTCATTTCTTCAGTTTGGGGTCTTTGTCTTTAATTGGTTAGCTTAATTCATATTCATTTATTTTCATTTCTGTCTAACTTTTTTTTTGATGTAGATAACAGAACTGTCCAACTTTATTTCTTGGACTTTCTGTGCCCTGTTAATGTAATTCTGTAAAACTATCTCCTAGTGTTTAAAAGCTATGTAGGCTAATTTTATTATTGTTTTTCTTAACTTAATAAACACAGATACAATAACTTCTACTATTTTCTAAATGTATCAGTGATTTTTATCTTTCATATTACAGAAGAAACATATTAGTGTACCCCACGCCTTTTGTCTTTTCTATACCACCTATTATGTTACTAATGTACGGAATATTACTTCTAATAACACGAATACACTTTTCTCTTTTTTTCTTTCTTTCTTTATTCATTGGCTACAATATATCACATGTATTTAAAATTATTTGATTTTCTGTACTAATATTGTGCTTCAGAAAGCCTTTATTTTCTTCAGTTTATTATCTATCTTTTGGGGTAGCTTCAGTATTCAGGAATCTAGTTCATTTGGCCTGTGAGCTCATATTACCTATGGAATATTGGCTCTTTAATCTTGAGGACTGACCAAAAGCTAGACCATAGTGTTTGTCAGTCTAGGATAGTTCAAGTGCATGTATGTGAGAGGTAGGGATTAAGACATGAATTTTCCAATGGAAAGTCCCACACATCAATAACCAGAGTAATCACTTGATTTTGCAACAAACAAATGGGAAATTCTTCTCAGAATTTCACCCCTAAATCCTTTGGGAGTAGAATGTGAAGGGGAGCAGTTTTGCCAGGTTGCAATCTATAATCCTTGGAGGTTAGATTTGAGAGTTAAGGACTGAATGCTATAACATGTCATCCACCACCTACTTTCACTTTACGTAGCAAAACTCTTGCCCACATAAATACAGCAGTAGTTAAAGGAATAGGAGATAAACAATGACTATCCAAAGGCGAGGAGCAGGGAGAGTGGGATGGAAGAGCTAAAGCAGAATTAAAACTGTCCTTCCAACGCCACCTCTGACTTCTCTTTGCCCTAAGCTGTAACTACACATTCCTCACACAGAGAAGTTTAAAATAAGCTTCTTACTATTGTTTTGAGATCTTGGATTCTGCCTTTCACTGTCTGTTGCCTCTAGGTAGGCATTTTCTTCAGTGATCTATTTGATAATTGGGTTTCAAGAATAAATTCATTATAATGAAATTATGTATTAAAATTGTTTTATAAGAGATTGGTGTAACATTAGACTGAGCCCAAACTAGGTCGTTCTCTCTAGGAATAAATGGGAGTCACAAGGTTTGCTTTTCTCAACTCTTTCAAAAATAATAAAAATATGGAAATTCATTTGCACTGTAATTGCAAGAATCAGACTAGTTTTGCTTCATAAGTTTAAAACAAAGTGAAACATATAAAATCATTTACTTTTTTTTTTTGAGTTGGAGTCTCACTCCGTCAGCCCAGACCGGAGAGCAGTGTCACGCTCCCGGCCACTGCAGCCTCGACTTGCTGGCCTCCGGCGATCCTTCTGCCTCAGCCTTCCAAGTAGCCGGAGCTACAGGCACGCGCTACCACGCCCGGCTGTTGTGATTTATTGTAGAGACGAGATCTCGCCACGTTGCCCGGGTGGGTCTCAAACTTACGGGCTCAGGCAGTCCACTCGCTTGGCCTCCCAAGTGCTGGGATTACAAACTGAGCCACCTAGCCAAGCCAATCATTTACATTTTAAATACCAAGAATCAAGATTCTGAGCCAAGTGAAGAAGACAGTAGAGTAAACATAGACTTTCTGTGAAGTGTAATAAAAAACAAAAATACCTCAGGAAACTTGTCAGATTTCTTGAATAAAAAGTAATATTTTACCTTCTGTGGTTATAGTGTCCTGAGGAGTAGTGTGCCATGCAAATAGCCAGTGACCAGATCATGACGAACCAACTGATTAATGCTAAAGAATTTTAAATTTATCTTGAATTTGCAATGAACTAGTGAGGTGTGATACGATTTTATTTTAGAAAGATGAGTTTAGCTGCAGTTTGGAGCATATATTAAGTGAAACAAAACTGGAGCAGAGAGTATTGTTAAAAGGTTCTTGCAGTGATTCTGGAGGAAAAAAATGAGGGTTTAGAATAAACAGTGCTAGTAAAATAGACAGGAAGGGACAGATCTGAAAGCTGTATAGGAAAATGAATTCCATAGGCTTGGATGGATAAAAACGGGAAGCCAAGAATCCAGGATGGTTCCTAGGGTCCAGAGTCGTTGATAACAATGTCTTTCACTGGTACAAGAAATCTAAAAGAAGGGCAAATATTAAAAGATGACAAATTTTATTTAGAATATGCTGGTACTGTGATGCATGAGGGATATCTAAATGGACAGGCCTGGTAGGCAACTTGACATATGGAATAGACATTGTTAAAATAAGTTGTATAGATTTTAGTAACAAAATGAATGTGAAGGATAAGTGTGAGGTTATCTTTCATAATTTTAGCTTGCTGAGTTGTAGCTTTTATTTTATTACTAGTAGTAGTTTTAATTCAAGTTAACTTCTGTTTTTTTAAGTCTCTGGCATCATTAAAATTTAAGATTCTGAAAATTAGTATTTTTAATTTTTGGTTGTAAAGGGAAGTAAATATAATAGACAACCAGATGAAGAAAAGTTAGAGAACATACACCTAGTAACATTCATTCTCCCTTATTATGAACTTGAAATAGCATATTTTGTTTACTAATCCAGTCAATATTTTAAAATATAAATTCAACCCTGAGAGCATTAATGAAAAGCTAGAACACAGTTTTTATTAAGATATTAATAAAGTATTATTTAATTCTACTCCTGTGACATATTCTAAAGAATAATGCAAAGTAAAAATAGACATGTGTACAAAAATGTTCAATGTGGTTAAAAAAGGAGTCTACTTATCCTCAAGATTTAACAAAGAATTTAGCATCAGCAAAATGCAATAAAATATAACCATTGTATTTCACATATAAGGAAAGGAGAATGAAACTAAAAGAATTTCCATTAGACCCTGAATCTTAGATTTTCTCTTTGCTCAGAAAATTTTTAGGCAATTGAGTTTCACTTACTTCTTGGGAAATTACACTATTAAAAGTTACATTATGTGTTTTATGCCCTAAATAATACTTACATATCAAAAAGTCATAACATATTTTTTCTCTATATTATATACTTGAAGACAAAGAATGAAAAACTTATTATAATTATAAATTCAATTGTATCAACAATGTAAAAGTTAATAATGAATGAAAATTGAAAATGGAATGAGGAAGAGGGGCAAGGATAAGCTTTCATATTACAGTACAACCAGATACCATCTAAACTTGACATGTAAAGAAATACAGGTTTAAACAGATCACTTAAAATATTAGTGACTATTAGAAGAGTTAAAAACAATATTACAAATAGTTATTTTGCCAGTGAAAATGTGAAGATGAAGGAAAAAGAAAAGTGGGGGATTAAGAAAGTATATTTTGGTTTTATTAATGATGGCCATTCTTACTAAAGTTAGGTGGTATTTCAATGTGGTTTTGATTTCTATTTTTCTGATGATTAGTGAGACTAAGCATTTTTTCATATGTCTAGCATAATACTACAAGAAAAGGATTGTCAGTATCAGGACACTGCCAAGAGAAGAAATGAGGGTGCTTGCTCATAACATCAATAAGGGTGCCTGATCCTAATCCAGATGAAGTAAGGTCCAATGGGAGGCCCAAACTTCACCTGTATATAAACCGCTTATGTACCCAAGTTCTGACTTGTAGCCCATATCTTTAAAATAAAAAAGTATATTAATTTCTCACAATTTTTATTGGTGTGTCAATGGTATCTGAATGTAAATCAAGAAATAGAAGAAACTATATTTAAGACTCATGTTATAATCTCAATAATAAATAAAAATAGAAATAGTTAAGAGTGTATAGATAGGTTAATGGAACTGGGATGTGAGGAGAAGAAAATTTTCCTTTTTATGTACTTTTATAAGCTATGTGTGTGGACAATTGAAAACATCTATAATAATGTTATATCTGTAACATATTGTTTAGTTCTAAAAATATTTACTATAAATATTGTTTGAAGTTGAAATACATATCATTTAATAGGAAAAAGAGCAAATACAAAATAATATGTAACTACAGTGATAAAAAATAGGTAAGCATAGTAGCCAGTCTGCGAGTAATAATCATGGATATACATGGATTTTCACCTTTTATGTTTAATTTTCTTGGTTTCTTGATTTCCAATAATTTGTTTAAATGCAAAATTTAAATAAACTTTTTTTAAAAACAGGAAACAAAACTGAATTTGAGGATTATTACTTGTGATTCTACCACTATTTACTGAGTTTTTATAAGTATTTGTTTTATTTGGAATTGGTTTTCTCTTTCCTTGACTTTTGATCTTAGTTTTCTCTGTTTCTTGATGATATATCTTTTGATTGTAAATGTCAAAAAGACAATTTGATTTACCTTAAACTAAAATGTGAATTTATTAAAAGACTACTAAGATAACTCATAAAATCACAGACCAGGTAAGACTGGGACCTAGCAACTGTAATTAACAACTCAACATTCACTCTCTGCGTTAATTTGTGCTACTATTTAATTTTGTCTTTTCTCTTGTCCCCTACCCACTCCAGTCTGCATAACCTTAAACTTCGCCATTGCTTGCTCTCAAAGTTTTCTCCTTTTAACTTAAGCACCACAAAAAAAGATTAGCTTAATTTTTCTTATTTCTCGTTCCAAAATTGCCAGAAAAATTTCCTAGTCGAGCTTGGGAAGAGGGTCTGCTTTCTGAAACTCAATTAACATGATGGTGTAGCCATGTGACTTAAGTGGAGAGTGGTGAAGTTCCCTGGAAAGTTTGTATGTGTGAAGGGAGCCAAAAAAAAGGGCTGTGCAGAAAAGAAGTATGTCCACAACCATCTGAAAAATTGATGCATTCATGTAAAGGTTATTTGTGTTCTTACCCAGTTACTAGCAGTATTTATAGCTTTTAGCAGCCTGACCCTCTCACATGCTCATATCACCACATACCTGCTTGGGTGTCACACAGGTATTTCACTTTTAAAATATTCAATATCTCCCATTCAGCCTTATTCTCAGCTCATCCTGTTCTTTGATCTCCCATTCACTTCTATCTCCAATTGAACCTGCTTCTCCTGTGATGTTTCCCATGTCAGAAATGCCACCACCAACCAGCCTTCTGGGTGCTCAGAACAGAAACTTGAGAGCTGTTCTTCACTTTTCCTTTTTGTTAAACCTATCCATGCAATTAGTTACCACTTTTAAATCTAGCTCTTATTTTGAGTCTGGAAAATAGATAAAACTCTATCCTTCTTGTGAAAAGCATTTCTTCTAGACTATGTATCATCCTCCAAATTCCCTTCTTCCCATATCTTCCCTACATTTATTTTCCTCTCCTTACAGTGGCCAGAATGATTTTGGCCAAACGTAACTGTTTTGTACTAAATACACTTCTGTGATATCCCACTGGTCTAAACATAAAATCCAGGGTTTAGCAGAACCTGCAATCATGCTGATATTCTCCTTGTTCACTAAGTTTAGTCACACTATATTTTTTCAATTTCTAATAAACAAAAAGTACACATTCTTTCCTCATGCACCCAAACTTCATCCAATTCCTCTTTCTGAAACAGTTCCCTCTCTATTACCTGACTAGGTCTTTGTTCTGTGTGTTTAACCTTGAATGTCATTTCTTCAGTAAAGCCCTGCCTAACATCAAATGTAAAGGACACCTTGATGTTATTCTCTCTCCTCGCTTCCCTTTATATCACTTATCAAAACTAGTAATTCGATACTTATTAGTATGTTTCCTTATTGGACGCATATCTCCCCTATGAGCTGGAAGCAGTGAGGGAAACGGCACAGAACAGTGACGTTTTGCTGATTGTCTCCAGGTAATGAGAGCATTGTGTATAGCTCTCTGTACATCCCACTCTCTAGAGCAGAGCCCGTGCCTCTTCTACTAGATGCACAGTGGAGTTGTGTCCTACTCAAGAGTTGGACTCTAAAAAGGCCCACGGCAAACATTAGCCAAAAATATCATAGAGCTACTTGTGCTTGGAAATATAAATCTAAAAAAATACAATGTACATTTAAAAAAAAAGTTGTTGTATTTCTAATTACCCAATGAGAAAAAAAGTGAATACATCATTTAATTTGCATAGTTAAATGTACTATAATTACTGATGGTTGAATTTGTCAATTATAAACATTAAATATTTGTTGGAATCAATTAAATTCAACTTGAAATGTCTTTACCTACTATTTCTGTTTAAAAGATGAGTAAGCAGATATCCAAAGCAACTGAGTAATTTCTCTAGTCACAGATAATCCCTTCAGGTTCTCTGCCTTATCGGATTTTGCTATTGAGATAATGGATATATGAGATTTTATTTTATTTCATTTTTATTTTTGCTCATGAGTAAGCTGGAGGAAAATTGAAGGAAAATTGAAGGAATGCCATTTTATGGCATTCAGAGTTTCTTGAGTGTGTCAGTGAAGTTTGACCTGTGTATACAGTTTGTCTGGTGAGGTTTGATTCATGACATTCATTGTCTTCTAGCTGATTGTCAACCTGTAATGTTGTGCTGAGTCTGCAAGTATGTAGTGATCTTGTCTCCCTTCTGCTTGTGCTTTCTGAATGCTGCCATCAGCAAATTACTGTTAATGAATGACTGCCTTAAAGGCTTTTGCATCCCTTCACAATTTATTATAAGAATTTTTGTATAGATTTAAATATAATCAATACCATAAAATAAAATGCTCACAATCCCCTAAAATGGATATTTTCTTCAAAATCTCACTTTTAAACCATAGTGGTACAGTGGGTATTATATTCTGATCTTCCTCAATAAAAATATCAAGCAAGAAAATATCTGGAGGAATCTTGGTCATATTTTCAAGATGTCAATTTTAATATTGCAAGCAGGTTTCTGTTTTTAGTGATGCAAGGTTTTTTATAGGAGCAATCTTCAAGGTTGTATTAAGGATTTATGGATGTTGTAGTAGTCAATGTTATTTTAACTCTCCTAGATCTTCTCAATACCTACATTGAAACCCCATTATGCCAAATTGATTCTGTGTGTGTGTGTATGTGTTGTGTGTCTTGAGACTTAAAAGGGGACAATGAAGATCACCCTTCTTTGCCCTCCTAAATTCAAAATTAATTGCAAAATGGAAGATTCAGATAAATCGAACTCTAATGCAGTGCTTTCCAAACTTGAATTAAAATGCAGCCATGTGATCTTCCAGTACATTCTTCTCTGAACTGAAGTGACTTACTGGAGATGCTGACACAACGGGAAAATTGCAGACCTTTCCCACGGGGCAAGGCAAGTGCCTGTAAGCTTATGCCTGGACAAGTTGAAATTTTATCCTGTGGACAGACCATGCTAATAAGAAGCAGAGTATGTTTTTTTACCCAAGATCACCTACCAGTTTATGGATTAAGAGGAGTGAGGGAGAGGTAGAGAAAGAAAACAAGGGAACCTCAAGCAGAAATCTCCTCATGCCAATATGTGCCTGGCAAATATGATGTATGTGTGTTGCGACCAAGATGCTGTTAATAGTGGGTTGCTTGGGATTTGATGTGTCCAAAAATTATTCTGGACCTCTTCCCTGTAGAAGATATGTTTACATTCTTCCCCCCCAAATAACCTTCATTGAATGAATAGCATCATTAATTTTTCACTCATAATATAAAATTTAGGCAAGAGTGAAAATAAGAGTACATAAGATTCTCTAAAAAGAGAGAAATCCTAAACTGTGCATTAAAATAAACATTTTTAACTTGATGTTTCAGCATCAATCGCTTAGACATATGTTTGATTTTGACTTGTTCTTTATTATCTTTGCTTTTCTCTCTATACTGCCTTTGTTCTTCCTTTCTTTAGTATATTTTAAAGCATTTGTTCTAAAATTACTAGAGCAAGCCCTTAGTGTATATTTCACTTTCAATCTGTCCCTACTTAAATTTATATACCATATGAATGCCAGAAATTTTGCTGAACTTGTCATGTCATCAGTATTAATTTCTAGATAGAAAAAGCTTCCTCAGAATGTCAAGTTCACAATCTGCTCTCCAGTGTCACTCAAACCTGATGGATATTCTCTCATTCACCTATTTATTTATTTACTAAAAAGTTTTGCGCATTGCCAGGCTCGGTGGCTCAGCCTATAATCCCAGTGCTTTGGGAGGCTGAGGTGAGTGGATTGCCTGAGCCCACGGGTTCGAGACCCGCCAGGGCAACTTGGCGAGACCTTATCTCTACAATAAATCAAAAATTAGCTGGGCATAGTAGCGCACGCTTGTAGTTCCAGCTACTTGGAAGGCTGAGGTGGAAGGATCCCCGGAGCCCAGCAGGTCGAGGCTGCGGTGGTCGGGAGTGTGCCACTGCACTCCACTCTGGGTGACAGAGTGAGACTCCAACTTAAAAAAAAAGAAAAAAAGTTTTGAGCAACCAAATATTCCAAAAACTGCATAAGGCAGTTTGGAGTCAGTATGGCTCTAGATATGCATGGTCCTTGCTGTAAGGAGCATAAATGCTCGTGCAGAAGACAGACTAAATATAGGCAAATAGTCAAATAAAAGAAATAATTGACAGTCAACTGAAAAACATTTAGTAGAAAAGAGATTAACAAAGAGAATCATCTGAGGATAAGAATGTACTTTAAAAGGCAGTGACACCTAATATGCAGAAGATTCCTGATTGAGGGAATAGCAAGTTAAAAGGTGCTCCAGTACTAAAAATTTTAATTCATCTAATCAACCAAAAGAAGATGAATGTGAAGAGAGTCACATCTGCAAGGGGAGAAGGTGTATGAGATTAAGTTAGTGTACTAGATAAGGGCCAAATGTGGGGCAAGGGCTGTACATTATGGTCAGAGGTTTAATTTCTGTTATATAGATCAGAACTCCGGGATAGAAGTATAAATCAGGCAACAAATGGTAGTTATTTGTGTAATTGAATATTTCAAACACATTTTATTTACCTTATTATATACATGTGATTTTAAGATACAATGAATATAAAATTGTTCATGAGATATTTAATTAATGAGATTTTTTTGTAATAATTCTTCAAAATCCACTGTGTATTTTACAGTTACAACACATCTCAGCTTGGACTAGCCACATGTCACATACTGATTTGTCACATGTGGCTTGTGACTATCACCTGGATATGCAAAACTATTAGCAGGTTTAAGTAGGAGAGTGATGTGCTCCAAATTACAGTTTTAGGTTACTTTGCTGTTATTTATAGAAAATATGGAGTGGAGAAAGTATAGATGAAGACAGGAAAACCAGTTAGAAGTTTGTATTCATTTACTGTGGCCACTGTGACAAATACCATAAACCAACTAACTTAAACATGGAGATATATTCTTTCATGGTTTTTGAGACTTGAATTATGAAATCAAGGTGTGGATAGTACCATATTCCCTCTGAAAGCTCTAGAAAAGGACCCTTCCTGACCCTTCTGGCTTCTGGTGGTTGCTATCAATTCTTGAAGTTCACATGGCCATCTCTTCTGTTTCTGTGTAGCTGTGTCTAAATGTCCCTTTTCCTATGAGGACATCAGTCATATTGGTTTTATGGTCCATCCTAATCCTGTATAATCTCATTTTAACTTAATTATATCTGCAAGGACCCTATTTCCAAATAAAGTCACATTCACAGGCTCCATGTAGACTGTATTTGGGAGGTACAATGTCCAACCCACTACAGAGGGCAATGGAGTAAAAGGTGGCTTATACACACCCAGCACACATCTATGCTCCACTCCCTGCTTGCCCCTAGGTATGGAGCTGGGGCAGTGGACATAAACAGAAGTGATTGTGAAATTGGTTTTAGAGATATATTTAACTGATGTTATGAATGAGGGGTGGGGGTGTGCAAAACCAAAGAAATCTGGGTGATATTTCCAGTCACAGATTCTGTCATGCGTTTCCTGATCAAACACTAAGTTCTCACTGTTTTTATCCTGGAAATTATGTCCCTCTCTTTTAATGAACCATGAATCAAAGTCATCTCTTTCATGTTCCTCTTTATAAGACTTTTCTTAATTAGTTTTACCTTACTGATAAAAGTATTAAATTAAAAGAAATGGATCAGCCTGTTATAAGCCCTAAAGAAATCAAATA
Source organism: Carlito syrichta (assembly GCF_000164805.1). Taxonomy (NCBI): domain Eukaryota; kingdom Metazoa; phylum Chordata; class Mammalia; order Primates; family Tarsiidae; genus Carlito; species Carlito syrichta. The sequence goes on from NW_007257470.1 coordinate 28,197, forward strand.
CATATTTGTTTAATCCACCGTAAGTGAAATTTGGCTGGCAAAATGGAACATGCTCTTTGCAAAATTATGGAAACTAGAATTGTAAAGTTAGAATTAAAATAGAAAGCATGATTCAATTCCCATTAAAAACAAAAGACAAAACTACAAATGCTTCATGTCAGAATCAAGTATTATTAATGATTTCAACCTCTAAAGCTATTGACCTTTCCAATTCACATTTAAAAATCAATCTCTCTCATCCTTAGATGAAATGATCTAAACTCTTCTTCAATCTATTTACATTTTTAGTTTGTACAATCTCCTGTAGGTAATCAGTTCTATACATTTAAAATATGTTGTGTAATGAGTTAAGTCCTCTGATTTCTTGTAAAAACTACCTGCAATGTAGTCTCAAAGTGGTGAGGGGTGGAGGATGTCAGTTTTCTAATTCAGGTGTTGTAAGATTGAATTAAAGTAAATATGTTATCCAGATGTTTGTTTTATTGATTTACTGACATTTCCTCTTTCTGTTGCTTTTTTTTCCTCACAATTGTGACCCATTTCTTAAATATATAATCATAAAATAAACCCCCACCCCTTTGTCCTTTTCTGCAACTTTTGAAGCCTCACATTGCTTTCCCTGATTTCTGGTGACCAAAAACCTGAAAATATCCAGTGGTAGACCAGCCACAAGCAGTTGTCAGTCCCAGGACAAGAATGTGAATGAAGACTCACTGAAGGTATTTGTGTCTAAATATTGAAGTTATAAATGAGGTTTTAAAAAATGTTGAATAAGCTGAGTTCTATCCTGCTATCTGGGAAAATATACTTTGCTAATGACGTGGAAGTCCACATTCAAATTAGATTTCTTTGAACTCTGTGCAGGAGCCTAACTGTGAAGCAAGCCAGTCTTTGCTCCAGCCCCATCTCACTTCTTACCACCCCAGTTCTGTCCTTCAGAGCCTCGTGAACATGTGTGTGGTCTGCACAACGAATGCCCAAGCCTTGTCCCCTCCACCAAACAGCTGCTCCAGGGTCATTTTGGATGACCCTCAGGAGGACTGACCCAGACATGTCCTGCACTGGGCCATGAACTCCAGGATTGGGTGCATATGGACTCTTTTTTATAATTCTCCCAATTTTTCGTGTAGAAATGTTCTACAACAAAAAGAAAATAATATTAATAAATTTTAATGTTTCCTTGCTAGTTCCCAGAAATCTTAAGTTCTATGAGAGCAGGTTATATTTGCTTTTCTGTGCCTCTTTATTATTCCACTGATGTTTTCAGTGATATGTCCTCTAAAGGTGGTTGAAAATAATCAATATGATCTGCATAATGTTGCCTTTTCATTCCTGAGCTCATCTTCGGCCTTGACATCCTTAAGCAATCCTAAGATTTTCTGTTTAGTGCTTTTTAAAAAATTTTGTTTTATTTAAATAATCTTTTATTATTGAATTGAAGTCTATTGCAAGTTGGTGGTCACATTCTTTTTCCTTACCAGATTTTTATTTTATCTTGACTCAAAACATATAGATTTTCTTGTGTTGAATGATATAACTTTTCCATTTTAAAAGTTATTCTATCCCTTCTTTTGGAAAGTCAAATTTTGGGGAATATTTCTCTAAGCGTAATCTTTAGACCTGTGATTTGGATCTAAATTTTGAATTATGCTATTTAAAGCAGACTTCATTTCTTTTTACATTGTTTTTAAAAAATTCTTTTTTCTAACTTAAAACTTTCACCAAACTTTCTTTCGCAAACTTTGGATAACAACACAAATGTTTTTTGTTTTTTGACTTAAATTTCAAGGTATATATTCAATAGCAGTGTGTAATTACTATCACATGTTTCCTATACCAGCATCTGTTCACTGTATTAATTAATATGTGTACTTTTCCTTTTATCATGTATTCTAATACAAACTACTGCAAATAGAGTTTCATGTTCAACTTTTTAAAAAGTTATCTCCTTTTCATCCGGCTGATGAATTTCACCAATTTCAGTGTATGTAATTAAAGTGATTATTTAAGATAAATTGGACTTATTTATTGGAATTAGTGAATATTTTTATTTCAGCTTGGTTTACTGCGCTTAGTTTTACATGCACAATTTTAAAAAATAGCTGGAGAAAAAGGTAATAGGTATTCATATGTAAGGTAATAGATAAATCACAGATTAATAAACTGCTAGAATTTTAAATATTGTTTGTAATTGCTTTATTAATCAAAGAGTGCCTAAAATAATATATAAATACATAAATTTTCTAAAATAAGCATGAGTAATGCCAGTTCCTTAACTTCCCTAGGCACTTGAGATTCAATATATTTAAATTTTTTTCCAGATTAGAAAATATTGTTTATTTAGAAAGTAAATTAGAGAGAAAGAGGTGACTCACCTCCCCAAGGTAGGGAAGGGAGTCAAAACTTAAGAAAACATGGCCTGGCCATAGCTCAAAGAGCACATGGCCACACTCTAGCTCAGCAAGGAATGGCTGAGGCTTCATTTTAAAAAAGAGGTGTACTGGCTTTGTCATAGCTTTTTTTATTTTTTATTTTTTATTTTTGCCACATTTTCTCCTCTTCAGCACCTCCTTAATGGCTTGTGCTTGCATGTGCACACATGCAGATGCAAAAACATGCACATATTAGTGGTGTTTATTATATCCTTATACTCAGTCATTCAAGAGATGTATACTTTTGATTAATAAAATTAAATTTAGAAATCCTAAAAGAAATTAGGAACTAGCCTTTTTATACGGACAGCATATAGTATGCAGTAGGACTCTGAAACTATCCAGTGTATAACACCTGCATAAAAATACACACACACAGTTCACTCATCACAGAAATGATTCCAACAACTGAAGCATAATATATATTTTGACTACTCTGCTTGAACTGATAATATCATTGTTATCACAAGGATTTCAACATTTAGCTTTTGTTTATTTCACATCTTGTCTTCAATTTTGCATTATAATTCTATATTAACATTATCATTTTATCCCTAACTCAGGATCCAAAATACATTGCTGATCATATCTATATTAATGGGTATTCTGTGGAAGTTTAGGTTTTATAGGAAATACATTGATAAATCTTAAACAATTTTAAATTGTCTCCTCAGTGTAATAAAATAACTTAATATTGAGTGCAAGAAAATATAGGCAAATTGGATACCAAAAATAGAGTTTTATTACCACCTACAATTACTGGCTGTGTAGTAACTATAAAAAGTATATATTTGTTATGTTTTCTTGAATATGTGATGTGGAGGTAGCTACACAACTTGTAAGCTTTTTTAAGTGTCATAATATCTTCACAGAAATGGTATTCAAGTTTGGAGACAGATTTTAAAAAGTTTTCATTTCGTTTGACTGTTTCATTTATTATCTTGTATAATATTTAGCTAGTGATTCCAGCTTACTAAGTCTCAGTGTGCTGTTCTTTAATAAAGGAACAATAACATAGACATTTGTATGTTCTGGAGAGGATTCATATAGATATATATTACTTGTTACAGTGCCTGGTATATAAACTACATTCTATTAATGGCATCTATCCTTAGTAGTAATAATTAAAGTCATAAAACTTACAGAAGGAAAGGCAATATGACTATAAGCACTCTTAGTAAGTTTATGAGGGGAACCCCCAAAAACCCGGAATTATCTTTTAGAAGGCAAACCCCTTGTGATATACTCAGAATTTGTCCCTCCGGATCAAACAGTCAACCAAAGTTTGTATGTGGAAGTTTTGAGAAGGTTGCATCATGATTTGTGGAAGAAACATCCCAAGTTGTGGCAAACAGGTGACTGGTTCTTCCATCATAACAATGCACCTGCCCACACCTCCCTGCGTGTTCAGCAGTTTTTGACCAAAAACAGCATGACACCCATAGCCTGCCCTCTCTATTCACCCAGTTTCACCCTGAGTGATTGTTTTTTGTTTCCCTGGATGGCAAAAGTCCTCAAAGAGAAACATTTCGCTCATGTGGAAGAGATGAAACAAAAAAGCACTAAAAGTAGGCATCAAAATTGACGAGTTCAAAAGCTGTTTTGAGCGGTGGAAAAAGCATCTTGATAAGCGTATTGCATCAAATGGAGAGTAGTTTGAAGGCAACTGAAGCTTAAACATGTAAGAACAAATACACAATTTTTTATAAATAAATGTCTGCTTTTTTGGGTCCCCCGTTGTATAAATTATCTACATTTTCCTTGGCTTATATGTGTGTATTTATGGAAGCTGACTTTTATTATACAGGTGTTATATTACTTTTAATCTCTGATAACTTGGAAATTTGCAGAGAAAAAACATTATTTTTTAATTTATATAATGATATTTACTATTCAAAACCTCCACATATTCAGGACTCAGATTAGATGGCAATTTGAATGTAAATGTAAATCATGAAATTTATCTTTTTTGTCTCATTTTGGTTATATTTTTCTACTGAATCTGCTACACTTTTAAAAGTACACATTATTTTTTATGAGTCATCAATGTGAAAAAAGAGGGAGTGTGTTTTGCTAAGAAGTATTGATATTGCCACTGCTTGGAAGGAAAATTTAAAGACAATTAGTTATTCTGTCAAGGATATAGATTTATTTATAAAATTTATTTACCAGTTGTTTTGATTCTCCACTATCCCTTTGAGAGAGGTTAGAGGTAGGAATTACAGTGTTTGCTTATATAGGAGAATACTGAAAAATAGCCACTTTAAATTACATGTGGTAAATTGATTTGTGGCCAAGAAAAATAAAGTTCAACACACTTCAACTGTTGTTTCCTTCAAGTTCTCATCTTTATGTATAATATAAAGGATGCATTTAAACAAGTTCTTTTGTAATTGTTATGGCCTTTAATTATAAGATTTTTAAGAATTAAGAAAACTCTCAAATCCTTTGGCATAGCACTCTATCATTTCAGGCATACACTTGATTTACCACTCTAGTCTCATTCCTCACAGCATTCCTTTCATTGACACCCCTGAGCAGTTTTGAACCTAGTGGCTGATTATACATATCTTTGTCATAGTCTCTCTGACTTTTTAATATTTGCAAATGTTATTGCCTAAGAAAGGTTTCACATCACTCACTTTCCCTACAAATAGGGTAACGATAATTCATCTTTCTAGACTTAGCTAGCATGTCAGTAGTTTTTGCATTCTAAATTATTTACCTCTTTCTCTAACACCCTCCCCACACATGCATAGGCATACCTCTAGCTATCTCTGTGGTAATCATACTTTACATTATGATGCTAATTGTCCTTTATTTCTCTTTCTTTCACACTGGAATTTTCTCTATAGAAAGGGCTATACTATCTTCTTATTCTTCATGTCTTCTGTCCTCTAAGCAATACTCATAAAATGCATTGAATAAAAAAATTGTAAAATGCAAATATATTCACGTGGTGAAGGTGACATTTTCTGTATTAAAATAAGTTAATAATTTTAATCAATTGTAATCATTACATAAAATCGGTGTGGAACTGAAAATATATGAGGATGCTTTCTTTCTATACTCTCATATAATATATACATATTATTTATAAGTTTAATATATATTCATTTTTATATAAGAAATAAAAATGATCTGTAATCTTTTCTTCCAATAATAGCTACTTTTATGGTCAATTTTCTCTTTGATTATCTATAATACTTTTAATCATATATTAAATTTATCAATCCATAAATTTTTATCTATCTTTCAGAAATGCAAGAGCCCCATGGAGAATTGTCTCTCAAAAGCTCTATCTCCCCAAAATCTTTCTTTAATCTTCTAATTGTATGTTATGCAAATGTATCATAAACTTTCATATATTTACTGTGTTCTATTACACTAAATAAAATATTTAATTCTTTTTTTAAATTTCTTTTTTTCTTTTTGAGTGGAGTCTCACTGTTACACAGGTTGGAGTGCAGTGGCATGCTCATGGCCACCCCAGCATCGACTTGTTGGGCTCCAGTATTGCTTCCACCCCAGCCTTCCAAGTAGCTGGAACTACAGACATGTGCTACCATGCCCGGCTAATTTTTTTTTTTTTAATTGTAGAGACGAGGCGTCAGCAAGTTGCCTGGACTGGTCTCGAACTCGCGGGCTTAGGCAATCCACTCGCCTCGACCTCCCAAAAGTGCTGGGATTGCAGGCTGAGCCACTGAGCCCAGCCAAATATTTAATTCTTAATTATTTGCATCTAAGTCTATTGGAACCTTAGGATTTACTCCTTCATTTGAATATTGCATTCATTTGCATACATAATAATCAATTCAAATGCATCATATTTGTTGCTATGACTAACATCTACAAGAAGGAGTGACAGTGAAATTCTCTAGAAATGTCTGTGTTTTTGTTTGTTTGTTTTTGCTTTGGTTATTCTGTTGGTTAATGAATCTGTTTGAATTTTTTATTTATCTTTTTTGAATTTCTTAAGTCTTATAACTCAGACCAATGAACTAAATTTGCTAGCCATTTTCCCCTGCTCCATACATTAGTACATCGTCTCTATTTCATACCCAAAAGTTAATATACCTACAGATTTTTAACAAAATTTACTTATTACATACTCATTATTCCAATTTATCTTAAAAGTAGACAATTTTTACTAAACAACCTTTCACATAGTCCACATTTTTGCTGCTTTTACCTGTTACTACCTTTCCTTATTCTTTCCTATATTCCTATCAGTATGTCTAAATAAACACAGCTTGTTTCTTATCATTTTAAATTTAGTTTGGAAAATGCAGCCACATTTTTACTTACTGTTTCCAAACAAAAGTTTGCCTCACTCACTAACATCTTCCTGAATGATATAATGTGATTAGCAAAGTTAGAAGAGGTGAGACATTAATAGTACATAAAGTGTTTCTGTTTTGTATTTTAATAAGTCAAGCTAAATTATGTTTACCTAAATCATGTGTATACTTTGTTAAACATCTCAGATAATCTTGAAATTTTCAAGCTCACTGAAGGAAAGGGAGCAGGAATAGGGGGAAAAGCACAGAGAAGGAGAAAAAAGGGGAGGGGATGGAAGAGTTTTGAGTAACTGGAATTTAGGGAGTGAGATTCCTGATAACCACTGTCAATCCTGGGGAAAGAGGGATTAAATTACAGTTGTTATCATTCGGGGTATTATACAACCATTTCTTTAAACATTCAAAAGAAAAAAAAATGAAAGGAGTTCTCCTTTAAATCAAGTCAAGTGAAAAACGTATCTGAGCAGAATCACATAAATTTATTTGGGAACTTCAAGTTACTTAGGTTCCCTAAACTGTATTGTTTTTGTTTTGAATTGTAATAATCGCCGGACATGGAGTCTCATGCCTGTAATTCTAGGACTTTGGGAGGTGGAGGCTAGAGGATTGCCTGAGCCTAGGGGCTCCAGACCAGTCTGGGCAATTTGGCAAGATCTCGTCTTTTCAAGAAATCAAAAAATCAGCATGCACATGTGGTTTCAGATACTTGGAAGGCTAAGGCAGATGGATTTCCTGAGCCCAGCAGGTCGAGACTGGTGATCATGAGCATGCCACTGCACTCCAGCCTGGGTGACAGAGTGAGACTTCAATAAATAAATACAATAAAGTGAATAATAATCATAGTAAAAATGTAAAGATGATGTGTGACCATGTGTGTACAGCACCCTCAGCTGTGCCAGGCATACAGTAAACACATTACATGATCGTGAAGCTCATGATCTCATCTTAAGTGACACATTTAGGACTGAGAAGGGAATGAAGACCCCATCCATAAGCTCGGTCAAATTAGTTGACTCAGAATTGGTACTTTTGCATTTGAAATGTGCAATCCCACACCTCCTTTGTATATTACTTTCCTTTCCTAGTTGGATGATTGTCAGTCCCTTAGAGTACAGATCCTTAAATGTGTAGGGGTTCCTGTAGAGGACTAATCTTGAACAAAGCCTCCATCATCATCCACTGGGGAATGGAGAACCTATTCAGTAAATGGTGCTGGGAAAACCGACTGACCACATGCAGAAGGTTAAAACAAGACCCCTACCTATCACCATAAACAAAAATCAACTCCAAATGAATCAAAGACCTAAACGTAAAACCTCAAACTATAAAAACCTTAGAAAACACAGGAGACACTCTTATGGAAATTGGAACTGGAAACCAATTCCTGATCAAAACCCCAAGTGCCCATACCATAAGAGATAAGATAGGCAAGGGGGACCTTATCAAATTGATGAGCTTCTGCAAAGCCAAAGAAACCATTAAGAGAGAGGGGAGGTGGTCCACAGACTGGGAAAAAAATCTTTGCCAATTGTATATCTGACAAAGGCCTAACATCTAGGATCTACAAGGAACTCAAATGTGGTGGAAAAAAAAAGAAAACACCCAGCCCCATTACAACGTGGGCAAAAGATATGAATAGATACTTCTCAAAAGAAGACATGTGAGCAATCCACAGATACATGAAGAAATGCTCAGTCTCGCTAGTCATCAAAGAAATGCAAATTAAAACCACACTGAGATACCACCTAACTCCAGTGAGGGTGGCTGTCATTAATAACTTAAAAAACAACAGATGCTGGAGAAGATGCAGGGAGAGGGAACACTTCTACACTTATGGAGGATGTGTAAAGTAGTACAACCTCTGTGGAAAATAGTTGGTAATTCCTAAAAGATCTAAAATTCGACCTTCCTATGACACCACAATCTCCCTACTGGGAATGTACCCGGTGGAACTCGAATCACTCTATGAAAAAGATACCTGCACATGCATGCTTATTGCAGCATTATTTCCAATAGCAAAAACATGGAATCAATCGTGCTAACCAACGAAAAGGACTAGATAAAAAAATGTGGTACATATACACAATGGAATATTATGCAGTCATAAAGAAGGACAAATTTATGAATTTTGTAGCAACTTGGATGGACTTATAATCTATAATTCTGAGTGACGTATCACAGAGACAAAGAACTGAGTATCACATGTTCTCACTCCTAAGCAGAACTTGAACAATTTTCATAATACTATAAGAAAGGGATTGGCAGTAGTGGGAAACTGCCAGGGGATGGGGGGGCACATCTCATCAACAAGGCTACCTGCATAATGAATGTTTGTATACCTAACCTTGCGTTGTAACCCACATCTTTAAAATAAAATTTTAAAAAAGAAGCATAAAATTGAAACAAATGAAATGGCATTCATTGGTTGGTATAATTTATTGAAAATATTTGTTTTTATTTTTAATATAAAAGTTCTGACACTATATCAGCAAAATCATTTCAATTTAGTTTTTCAAAAAACAGCTCACAGGAAACATAGCATCAGCATTTGGTCTTGAATTTAAGCAAACCATGTCTCTGTCATTCAATTGTGGTTCTGACTCAATAGTTCCAGTACTAGAAGAAAAGATGCCTAAGGTAGATAGATCATTGTGGCCTGAAAATTAAAGCTCTAAATATTTAAGCAGATTTGAAAAACACCAACAGAGCAAAGTGTATACACAGAGAGGACCATGGACTGCACACTAATCAAATTTTAATAAGTGGAGGATATTAATGTAGAAGCACATGATTCACCCACAATGTGTATCTTTTTTCCATTTTGCAGGGAAAAGTCCAGCATCTGCAGAAGGCTTTTGCTTCAAGAGTAGATCAGTCCACACAGACTGAACTTCTAGGCTATGATGTAAGTAGCTATATAAAACCATTTTTATCTTCTTTATTGGTATTCAGGCCTCCACAGCTTATTTACCTCTGCTGCTGCTGTGTCCATGCATTGATTTAATAGGATTTAGTGGTGCACCATTCATCTTTTGCTCTTAAACAATCCCCAAATACCTTCTGGAACTAAAAAAAGATAATTACAGGCACCAACTAGCATACTAATGTCTTATTAATTTCTTTTAAACCAACAACTCTGATACAGTCGTTTGAATTAGTGAATTTACAGACATGTGGATGATACATATTGGAATACTAAGGCAATTTATTTTTAGGAAAGTACTAATTTATTTATTAACAGTTTAATAAAGTTATTATGTTTGCAGTCACCAAGGACCAAGCACATCATTTTCACATGCAGGCATATAAAAAGGAAACACAGCTTTGCAGAAAAAGCAAAGCTTTTAGCTTTTGGGCTTTGGTGCAGGCAGCAGAAAGTAATTTAACTGAAAGTTAGTATTTTTTCTTAGTGTGAAATACTTGTTGAACTGTCAAAATAGGATTGTAAAACATGTTTTAATACATTATTGCTTCTAGAAACATTGGATGATTTTGGAAAACTTTGATATAAATACTCATTTTTTAAAATGCAGCTATGAAATTTACATTTTGTTTAACTTCATGACTTTAAACTTCACCTTGATGAAAAAGTAATCAACTTCATTTTGTATCTAATATTTGTGAGAATCCTCTCTTTGATTTAAAAACGTTTATTAATTATATTTGTAGCACTTAGTTGACAAGTAGGAACAGAATAGGGATAATTTTAAATTTTGTGAAGATGTATAATGATAAAATATTTATTTGCATTTCCTCATATTAAATGATATAAAGTGGATGTTACTTTGCATTGCTATGAAAACCATATTAACATATTTTGCATAAAACTAGTGGTCTTTATTAGGACATAAACCAAAATTTTGAGTTACAGTACAAAATAGTTTCAAGTGTTTATATACTTTATTTTTTTAATCAAAAAAACTAAAAATTGTGCATTTTTAATTTTTTCTATTACATTCATTTAATATATGTTTATTCTAGATAGCTAAATATTCTAGATATAAATCTTGTGATTAGAATACTTCTCAGATAACACTGTTGCATTGTTTAAATGATTTTGATATTCATTTTTAAAAACAAATAATATGCCTGGTGTGGTGACTCATGCCTGTAATCCTAACAATTTGGGAGGCGGAGGTGAGAGGATTGCCTGAGCCCAGAGTTTGAGACCAGCCTGGGCAACTTGGCTGAGCCCTGTCTCAACAAATAAAAAATCTAGCTGGGCATGGTGGCACACACCTGTAGTTTCAGCTTCTTGGAAGGCTGAGGCAGAAGGGTCACCTGAGCCCAGCAGATCAAGGCTACAGTAGCCATGAGTGTGCCACTGCCCTCCAGCCTGGGTGACAAGAGTTAAGAATCCAACTAAAATTAAAAAACAAAAAGAAAAACAAAAGGCAAATAATATTTATGAAGCTTGAAGAGGATTTACTACAAATGATTCAATATTTATCTCTTTTGGAGAATTATTTTTTCTGTTTAAACATTTTTTTATACAAAACACCTGTATATCAGTTCCTAGAATATACACCCAATATGTATTTTACAAATAATAACCTCTGTATTTATACATTTGCAGGCCAGAGAGTTTGTTCAATAATTGTTCAATAAGAGTAGGAAAACTGTAATTCTTACTAAATCTTATTTCAACATTAGCATCATAGCATCATACACTCAGGTAGTACAAGTAAACTTAGAATCCACCTACTTCAAAGTGCCCAATTTTCAAATATGTTAACCGAATTTCAGAGAAGTGCAGTCATTTACTCACTATGCCATGATCTTTGTAGGAGTCTAATCTTTTATTTAAAATAATATGTTCTCTTTTTTTTTTGAGTCTGAGTCTCACTCCATCACCCAGGCTGGAGTGCAATGACACGCTCAAGGTCATCCCCTCATGGACCTACTGGGCTCAGGCGATCCTTTCACCTCACCCTTCCAAGTAGCTGGAACTATAGAGCGCAACCAAGCCAAGCTAGTTTTTGATTTATTGTAGAGATAAGGTCTTGTCAAGTTGCCCGGGCAGTCTTGAACCTGCGGACTCAGGCAATCCACTTGCATCAGCCTCCCAAAGTGCTGGGATTACAGGTTGAACCACCGAACCAAGCCAGTGGTATGCTCTTAAAACACGGAAAAAGGAAGACAGGCATTTGGACTCATATATTCTATTTTACCTAATTTAAAGAAATGATGCTTAAGGAGACCTAATTCTAACTTTTTGAATAACTGAACATAAATATAGTCTTGTAAGACTTTTATGTAACACTATCAGTTTTATGTTACACTATTGTTAATTGCTTGTAATAATTAGTTAATGAGGAATAAATGACACCACTTGGGAAATAACTAAGCTGTGGACAATTCTTCTAATACCATAGCTCCTGACAGCCTCCTATGAATTTACCTAGCTGTATACCTCATAATTTTCTTATTTCTAGAAACTTTCGTATATCAATTTTATTTACTTCTCTAAATATGTAAATAGAAATTTAAAAATGGATCGGGTTGAGTGGCTCAGCCTGTAATCCCAGCACTTTGGGAGGCCAATGCGAGTGGATTGCCTGAGCCTGCGGGTTCAAGACCAGCCTGGGCAAGTTGGCGAGACCTGCCTCTACAATAACTAAAACAACCGGCTGTGGTAGCGTGCGCCTGTAGTTCCGGCTCCTTGGAAGGCTGAGGAGAAAGGATCGCCAGAGCCCAGTGGGTCAATGCTGGAGTGGCCTGAGTGTGCCACTGCACTCCAGCCTGGGTGACAGAGTGAGACTCCAACTCAATAAATAAATAAATAAATAAATAAAATAAAATGAAGCCACGAACATAGTTAAGTCTTCATGGTTCCTAGCTTGTCTTCATATGTAACTGTGATAGTTTAATTCTTTTTACCGTATTGAATTGAGGTTAAAGAATAATACTAACTTTTGGTAGTGATTCCTTAATGAATCCCCTTGTACAAGTGTTTGTTATGATGTGGGTAGTTGTTAACAAAGAATAATAATCTGTTCTAAAGATTTAATGTTTCATTTTATATTTCCTGGTGATATATTGTAGAATCATCAGGATTAGCAAATTAATCCTTAAAATATGCATAAAGAAATTTACAAGTGTAACTATAGTAACAAACTTCAGGGCATTTTGCATGTGTAAAACTGGGATGGGAAATATTTTAAATAAATCAGAAATAAATAAACATTTTAAGTTTGGTGAATTTCATAACTGTTTTGAAATATATGATTCATCAATAGTATAATTTCTTCTATGACAGGATATATTTTCTATATTTTCTAATATTTCTTTATAATTTTTTGATATTTTATATGCAATAAGAATTAGTTACTAGTCTTCAATTTATATTTTTTCTTTTTATCAGGAAATACGATTTTATGTTATTTTAACTTTCACAAATATGGTATGCATACCTATATTATATGTATTTATAATTTGCAAATAGTGCTTATCAGAAAAAAATTTAAATCTTGTGGAAGTCTTGTACATTATGAATGATTGTTTTTCTCTCTTGCTGTCTTCCTGAAGCTGTCAATATTAGCCACAAATTGGTGATCATGGATCACATTTTATTGGTTTGAATATATGATACTACAAATTACTATTAATATTATTTTCTTGGGAAAATAACTCTTGTTATACATTTTGCTTAAGATAAGGAAATAGAATCTCCAGAAAACAGTAGTTATAATGAATTCTGCTAAAATCCACTACAGTGAATAAGTTTAAAGGTTTATCAGGAGACTTGAAACTAATGTTAGTGTAAAACGTGCTCTGATTTTGAATGCACATCGCAAGATTTTTAATAAATAAATGCAGAGTGTCTAAGGACTGGCCTATGAACACAATAGTTCTTGTGATGAGGGAGATTGTTAAATAAATGATGAATGTGTCTTAAATAATCAATGCCAATTTAACTTCTTCCACTTTCCTCTGTCTGTACAGGCTTAGTTTATTGAAAGATCAAAGAATAATTTCTTATGTGTCACTTGTGTTATTAAAACAGGATAGAAGATGAATAGATGTAGTCAAGTAGCAATGTTTCCCATTACAAGATTACACTGAGAGGTAGGGAAGTTTTGCTTTTTTGGTTTTTTTTTTCCTAATTACATCAACTCCACAGACAGATGCTTCCATATAGCATATATACTGTTTATGAGTATTTTATAGTTTGAACTACTGCAAATAACATTTTGATTTAAATATTTGAGGGTAAAAAGTCAAAATACTGTAAAGATTTTATGTTTGACAGTGAGAAAATTCAGGTACTTTCATTAATTTGGCATCTTTATGGACAGCGTTTTTTTTTTTTTTTAACTTTTTATGTTCTGCAGAAGATTGTCTTTTTTTATCAATATTTTTTATTTTGATGTTGTGGAGTACAGTTAAGGGTTAGGTATACAAATATGCTTCGTTCAGGGAAGATTGTCTTTTTAAATGTGACTGATTGACTTTAAGTGTAAAATTTCCTTTCAATTAATGCCTGAAATTGACTCAGAATTGCCACAGAATATTTAAATTTCTGTTAGAGGCAAAAGCATTAAAGTTTTAAGAAGCTCTTCCTTTTATTAGCATGTATTTTACACTTGTATTTAATAAGAAATGTTTGTTAGTCTTGAAATTGCAATGTTTGCTTATATTTTAAGAGTTTTGAAGTTACAAGATATTTCATCAAATAGTAAATTATTATTAGTTCTTGTTAGTCTAAATATCATTAGGAGTTTTCAGCTGGCTATTTAAAACTGACTAAACTGTGGCATCACACATATTCATCTCAGTCGTATATGAATAAATCATAAATCAGTTTGGTAGTAGATACTCATACCACTGTTTTTAAATATTTTAATACGGTTTTCAAATGATGAGACTTGCTTTATATACACAGTTTTCTATTTCTATGCCAGGAAAATAATACTATTTGCCTTATGAATACACATTTCGTAAAACATCTCAATGCAATCATCTGTATATTTCACAATCTCTGCTACTTTTCTTAGATTTAATTTTGGTGGTGCTCCTGGCATAGTTAGTATGCAGGGAGTTCTAAAAAAATATGAAAATAGTTCATCGTGCCCTATTTGTGTAGGGAATAGGAATGATTTGCTTTTTACTGTAATTATTATCTATTAGATAGAGCAGGAGAGATTTTTGTGCTACGCTAATATAGTATGTCAGCCTATGGATTAAACCCAGTTCTAAAAATTGAATAATTATCAATTAGATTGTTTCATCCAGCTACTAATAAACTGGAATTTATTAAGGCTTTTGTTTTGGTTCCATTCATTGCTTCTATCTTTCTTAAATTTAGTACTTCTCCTGATCATGTATCAATATGTCCTGGCATTTATTAGAAAATGTGTCTTCCCCCCGCAAGCCTCATGTATTTATATTCACTTAACTCAGATATTTCTGTTTATTTTTACAAATTAAAAAACAATTAGGTTTAAAAATTGAGTTATAGCCGGGCTCAGTGGCTCAGCCTGTAATCCTGTGCCTTTGGGAGGCTGAGGTGAGTGGATTGCTTGAGCGCGCGGGTTCGGGACCTGCCTGGGCAGCGAAACCTCATCTCTACAATAAATCAAAAAAATCAGCCGGGCGTGGTAGCGCATGCCTGTAATTCCGGCTACTTGGAAGGCTGAGGCAGAAGGATCGCCGGAGCCCAGGAGGTCGAGGCTGCGGTGGCCGGGAGCGGCCACTGCACTCCAGTCTGGGTGACAGAGTGAGACGCCAACTCAAAAAAAAAAAAAATTGAGTTATATATTCTAGCCTTTCTTATGGACTATAATTTTTCATATTACATTAGAGATAACTTTTAGACAAGAACATGGATTAAAAACACAGGGAACAAAATCATCTGCCTCAGGTGCTTATTTACATTTAGTGGAGAACTCACAACTTATACACTGGTATGTTCTAAGGGCATCACTTTTGAAAATCCATTCATGCATTTATTCAGCAAATATTACTAAGTACTCTTTAGAAGCCGGGTTCCATTCTAAGTATTTGGGATACATCTTTTAACCAATAAAAATATTCTTGCATGGAGCTTGCAGTTGGGAGGGCATACTTACAATAAGCATAATGAATAAGCAAATTGTATAATGCCTTAAAAGCTGCTGAGAGTAATGTAAAAAAAGAAAAAATAGCACAGGAAAGGAAAGAATTCTTTGTATGGGGTAAGAGTCAGGACCATGACCAGAAGTTTAAAACTGGGTAATAGGGGGTCGGTGTGGTTGAAACGTGAGACTTAAATAAAGCGAGATGAAAATCTTTCTTTTTTTAGATACAATTTTATTTTTCTTTTTTGATACTCAGTGAATATTTATTGAATGGATTATCACTGAAACCTCCCTTTCCTACACCCAATCTCCATATTCTATTGATTTGTCTTTTTAAATATTTCTTGCGTCTGTTTCTCATTGTCCTTATTTCTTGTTTGTTTATTGCTTGATTGATTGGCTGATTCAAGGGATACATGTCAACGTTTGTTACATAGGTATCACTCTTAATTTTTCAAAAATCTCTTTATGCTGTATTTCTAAAAGACAAAAACATAAACCCTTGAGGGCCCCTCAGTCGGCAGAAACAAATTGCTTTCTCTTTCCCAGAGCCCTGGACAAGAATAATTAGCTTATTTAGAGGCCAGGAGTATGAAAAAAAAAATTTATTTTGTATCATTAAACCTAAAATCAGACCCAGTGCATCAAGAAACTCATACCAGAGGAACAGTCTACCTGAAGGAACAGCATAATCAACCCTCTTATATCATATTCACCTAGTGTAAGCACCAAGATGAGAACTGGGTAAAATCAACCATACCATTTAAATTACATTTACTCTTCTTCCAGAACAGGCAGAGTTGGATTTATATGTTTTAAATGTGTAACTAGACTTCATTGTATATCAGCACATCTCAATTATCAGAAAAGGTATGCCAGTGAAATATAGAAAGCATTCAATAATTACTTAGTGAAAAAAATAAATTGAAAGACTCCAATGTTTCTAATAATTCTGAAGGTCTGAAGTGTGTTAGCTTGTATCGTTTTACTTTATTCACAAAAAAATACAGATGTGGATATTGCTACACCACATTATTTTTCTATATTACTTTTAAATACCCAACAAATATTTTAAAATTCTACTTTAAGTCATTTAGAATGAACTATTACATGCATATCAGCATAACAACCAGCGATTTTTAAAACGTAAGTGCTAACATGCAGTTGTTCCTACAGTATTTCATTGAATGATCCTTTCTGAAATTCTGAATTTTTATCTAGGAGACAGATCCTTCCTTGGACTGTCTGCAAGTCTTTAATGCTGTCATCACTACATAGAATTACTATCAGAACCTCAACAATGCTTTTGCTAAGAGAAATTTGTGGTTGAGATCATTATAGGGAAAAATAGCAAGACTAGATGTCAATTATGAAAGTTTGTGTAATTGTACAAATACTCATTAAAATAAAACAATAAAGAACACATGGTGGGAGGGAGGGAGAAGAGGGAGTTACTGTTCAAATGGTTCAAGGTTTTAGTTAGAAAGGAAAAGTAAGTTTGAGATCTATTCCACAGCTGGGTGATTACACTTAATAACAATGTATATTTCAAAGTAAGAGAGCAAACTTCAAATGTCTCATCACAAACAAAAACAATTAAGTGAGGGATGGATATGTTAATGAGCTTTATTTAAACATTCCACATTGTATGTATATATTAAAATGTCACATTGTACCCTATAAATGTATGTTATTTATCAATTTAAAATAATGTTAATTTTTAAAACAGCACATGCAAGCACTGTATAGCACTTAAGCTAGTAATAATAGATACTTTATTTGCTGAAAATTGTGTTCAGTGATAGTGTTGAAAAAAGATAAGAAATTAGATATTTGTTAAAATGAAAATTTTTCCCAGCCCACTTCTACTTCCAACTCATAGATTGCTAGCTCTATAGGAAATCCACATTAATTTCAAATTTTTCTAATGTTTTCTAGGCAGCGTAAGAAGTCTTTTCATGTATCTAGTGTGTTAGTGGCATTGCTCCCTTCTAATGGAATTTTTACTATCTTTTGGAATAAAATAGAGTGTAATTTCTGGGTATCCTCAGTGTCTATTTTTGAAGCATCATGCAATTTTAGCTAATTATTATAATTTGTATGAAGTTAAGTTCTAAGACTTTGCTCAGGACCTTGTTTAAAATAAATCTTTTTTTTTTTTGAGTTGGAGTATCACTCAGTCGCCCAGACTGCCACCGCAGCCTCGACCTGCTGGGCTCCAGTGATCCTTCCGCCTCAGCCTTCCAAGTAGCTGGAAGTACAGGCGCGCGCTACCATACCCAGCTAATTTTTTGATTTATTGTAGAGATGAGGTCTCACCAAGTTGCCCAAGCAGGTCTCGAACCCGCGGGCACAGGCAATCCACTCACCTCAGCCTCCCAAGGCGCGGGATTACAGGCTGAGCCACCAAGCCAGGTTAAAGTAAATGTTTATAGAATTATGTTATAGTTCATTTCTATCAAAAAATTGCTTTCCTTTGATGTCTGTAATCAGGAAAAATTTGCAGAAGAAAATCTGTTCTCTCTCGTGCGCGCTCTCTCTCTCTCTATATATATATGTAATTGAAATATATATATCCTTGCACTATATCTACCTCCTTGAAATAAATACATATTTAAAATACATATCTGCTTGAAATATATATGTACATGCACACAAACATCAAAACATAGACTGTGACTACACACACACACACACACACACACACACACACACACACACCAATATAACACAGGAACCAAAAAAACCTGCTATATTGTTCCTACTATAGAGATTGGGATTGGATGCAAATCTTTTATTTATTTATTTATTTTTGAGTTGGAGTCTCACTCTGTCACCCAGACTGGAGTGCAGTGGATGCTCCCGGCCACCGCAGCCTCAACCTGCTGGGCTCCGGCGATCCTTCCGCCTCAGCCTTCCAAGTAGCCGGAATTACAGGCATGTGCTACCACGCCCGGCTGAATTTTTGATTTATTGTAGAGATGAGGTCTCGCTGCCCAGACGGGTCTCGAACCCGCGGGCTCAAGCAATCCACTCACCTCAGCCTCCCAAAGGCGCGGGATTACAGGTTGAGCCACCGAGCCCGGCTGGATGCAAATCTTTTAATTGCTATGTATATACAATAAGAATGGGAATGTATGTATAAAATATAATAGAAATCATATCTTACATTAACATAATATTTAAAATGATTATTTGAATTTTAATTACAACAAACTGAGTTTATATAACTATTAACTGGGCATATTTGTGGCCCAACTTTATTATTAATATAAATTAATATCAAAATGGTTTCTTTTAAAATAGCCAAATACTCTCCTAGAAATGCTAGTGTTTTTGTTTGTTTTTGAGTTTGAGTCTCACTGTGTCACCCAGGCTGGAGTGCAGTGGCACGCTCACAGCCACCGCAGCCTTG
Source organism: Carlito syrichta (assembly GCF_000164805.1). NCBI lineage: Eukaryota > Metazoa > Chordata > Mammalia > Primates > Tarsiidae > Carlito > Carlito syrichta. Next base: position 47,404 of record NW_007257470.1, read on the forward strand.
ACTTGCTGGGCTCAGGTGATCTTTCCATTTCAACCTTCTAAGTAGCTATAATTACAGGCACATGCCACCATGCCCGGCTAATTTTTTTTAATTAATTTATTGTAGAGATGAGGTCTTGTCAAATTGCCCAGGCTGATCTCGAACCCCTGGGCTCAAGTAATCCTCTTACCTTGGCCTCCCAAAATGCTGGAATTATAGGCATGAGCCACCACACTCGACCAAAACACTAGTTTTTCAATAGGCAGAAGTAAAACCATGTAGAGACTAAAATAATTATGATAACATTTTTTTTTTGCCATAACGTAGGTATGACAGAATTTTCTTTTTACACTAGCTCATGACTTTTCTGCTATGTCATGATTGAGCCTTTGTTTCACTAAGCTATCAGATTTCATTAATTAAATTACTTCATTTTCCCCTTAGTTTTCTTGTGAGATCTGCTATTGTCTTTAACAACTCTACTTGTACTTGATGTAGATGCACAAAAGGGAATAACAGCTGTCAAGAGCATTAGTTCTCATAACGGTCTTTGTCCGTTAAGAAGTTTTTCAGCCACTTGATTCATGCTTTGGGATTTGAGAGTTGCTAGCCTATATTGTTTGCCAGTGAAAGAACTGATATTGATTTTAGGGAGAAAAAGACATTGAAATATTTAGATTAATAGTGTTTTAAAATAAAAATAGAAAGTGATTCACAACTTATATATGGCCATAGCGAGGTAAAAGTGGTAAAGTTACATAAATGTTTGACTTCATAACAGATCAGCAAAGGAATAGGAATTTTCAGGATATTGTGTTAGAAAGTTTCCTAAAAGAGAACCACAAGTATTATTAACTTTATGCTCTTTAAAATAAGAATACCAGGAAATTATACTCTGTTGTGATGCCACAATGTTAAGATGGTAATTTGAATTTTAAACGTATAAAACTGAGTTATTATAGAAAAATCTTATACAAAAAGAGTGTAATTTGCAATTCAGAGGACTTCCAAGAGTCAAAATTCTATAAATATATGAGAATTATGTCAGATTTGTTATTATTTTATGAATTCCATTTTATTAGTGAATTTATAGGTTTAAAATTAAACTATCAAATTAGAGAAAATTTTATTTAAAGTATAGAGTAATTTTTTTTCTTTTTTTTTTGAGTTGGAGTCTCACTATCGCCCAGACTGGAGTGCAGTGGCCGCTCCCGGCCACCGCAGCCTCGACCTGCTGGGCTCTGGTGATCCTTCCGCCTCAGCCTTCCAAGTAGCTGAACTACAGGTGCACGCTACCACGCCCGGCTAATTTTTTTGATTTATTGTAGAGAGGAGATCTCACCTGCCCAGGCGGGTCTCGAACACGCAGGCTTAGGCAATCCACTCACTTCAGCCTCCCAAAGGCATGGGATTACAAACTGAGCCACCGAGCCCGGCTAGAGTAATTTTTTTTTTTTTTATTGTGAAGTTGTGGGGTTAGAGTAATTTTTAAAAAGAAAATACTGTAAACATGTTTAGCATTTTTTTTACATTGGAAAAGTACAACCTGAATATTGACAAACTGGTCATTTTCTATACCTAAGAAAGAGCTAATGTAGAATTGAAAATGTGATTTTTAACTTCTCTGGATTTCAAAAAACACTTAATGTTGTTCCAAAAATGATACTTAGAGTCTTTTTTTAACTTATAAGAGAGTTGCTGCAGACCCTAATTGAGCCTGAAAAGATTAACATTTCTTCTTTGTGGGAGCATCAGTAATATGACTCATTATTGTGAATTATATAATATGAAATTAAGAGTAATGTATGTAAGTCATAAAAGTATACATAAATTATTTGGTGTGAATGCATTTTTTTATACTTTTGAAGTTTTTTCTTCCACCTTTATATGTTAAGATAAATATATAAATGCTTAATAATTATCTATCTATATATTGTGCATATATAAACATGCATTCATATATATTTTAGGCATTTGAAGTATAATGAGTACTATTCTAGTGCAATATTAATAAATATATTCTACTTCATAATTTACAGGACTGAATATAGTTTAATTACGTGAACGTTAAAAAAATTTTTTTAATTTCTGAAAAAATATTTTCCTGTTAAAGAACAGCACATGTCCTGTGGCACACACCTGATAAACCTAACAAAATTACATATGGTTTTATTCTACCCCGCAATGTTGTCTTTAGTAATTTACTCTGCACATGCACTTTCATATATATATATAAACAATATCTCCTTAGGATTTCTCTTTATGATAATTTTTGTAATAGCTAAAGATTTAAAACAATGCAGATATCTATCAGTAGAGGACTGTTTGATAATGACTTGTTCACAAAATGGAAGGCATACAACCAATAAAACAGAGTAGAAGAATAAATTTTCTAATATGGAGACATCTCTAGACTATGTTGATAAGGGAAAACAAGTTGTGAAGCATTTGCAATATTTTTTGTAATATTTGTAATTTTTGTAATAAAATATATGTGCAAAAAACACACAAAGAAGCAACAAAATCTATAAAGGGAAACATGGCAGCAGTGTAGAATAGAATGAAAGAAATAAAATAAAATGTTTTTGACTAGGTCTTTTAATGTAAATTTCATAGATAAGAGAAAGCTAAAAGATTAAAATCCACTTGAAATAAACAAACTTAACTGTATACCATTTTGGTATCATAACCATAGAGAAAAATGCACTTTTATTTATTTATTCTATGTTGAGAAAGCAGGATTTATTGAGAGGACAGCTCCCACAGTGGGAAGGGACCTGAGGAGTTTGCCTGAGAAAAATGAACTTTTAAAAAGTGGTTTGGAATTTATTTCTCTGGTTGCACCTACTTAACCACTGGGTTAATAGTCTAAGAAGAAAGAGAACTACGAAAAAGAAAGGAAGAAAAACTAAAATTTTGCTTAGTTTTAATAATTAAGAAGCTATTTTTTGTAAGATTCAACAGATAATTAAATTTAATGTTTCTAGCACCCAAATTATTTCAGGATGAGAGAAAAGAAATATATCTACAAAAGTACAAAAGTTAAGGAACCCTGTAATGTTACAGTTACATGGAAAATATCTATATAAACTCATAACTTACTAATATAAATCATATTTCCTTGCTCTGCCCACCGAAAGGATGTAAAGAAATAGCCAAAAACATCTAACCTAAAACCTTTGAAGCTTATAAGCCTAACTTTCAGTATACAGGAAACAAAGAGGTAGCTGGTTAAGTAAAATGATACCTTGAGTCAACAATCAAATTCCAAATGAGCAATATTCAAAGAGACAACTTACTGGTTCTTTTAAGGAGAAAATAGAAGGACCATCTTGATTAAAGCAACTAAACAAAGCTCCTACCATGGGAGCTTTTCTGTCCTCTCAATAAATCTTGCTTTCTCAAAGTAAATATGTAAAAACAAATGTAATTCATATACACATAGGGAGGTAATGAGAAAGAGAGAAGCACAAAGCAACTATGGCTTTGAATCTAGGTACTATAGTTTGGATGTTTGTCCCTTCCAAATTTCATGTTGAAATTGAATCCCAATGTTAGAAGTGGGGCCTAATGGGAAGTTTTTGGGTCATGAGACAAATCCCTTATGAATACATTAGTACCCTCCCAAAAGGTGAGTGGGTCTTCAGTCTATTGGTTCCTGAGAAAGCTGGTTATTAAGAAGAGCTTACTTACTATCTCTTCTGCTTCCTCTCTAGCTACGTGGTCTCTGCACACACCAACCCCCCTTCCACTTCTTTCATGAATGGAAGCAACCTGAGATTTTTACCAGATGCTTAACCTTCCAGCCAGCAGAATCATTAGCCAAACAAAGTTTTTTTTTTTTTTAATTTATAAATCACCCAGTGTCTGGCTCTTCCTTATAGCAATACAAAACAGACTAAGACACTAGGTAAGGACTATGCAGGTATTATCAGTGCTAGTCTTTTTTTGGGGGGGGGAGGTATGTTTAGTTGTTTCAGTAAAGAGGGTGGCTTCCCAAATAAAGATATTATATAGAAAAAGATTTAGGCGACATTATATTCAGATGTAATATGTGGCCCAAGTCTAAATTTTGGGTTGGGCAGTCCAGCAGTAACATTGTATTTGAGGGACATTTGAGGAAAATTTAATAAGGATTGCTATTAGATAGAACAAAACTTATTGAAATAGACAATTAGAAGTCATTACTGGAAAAAAGAAGATAGCTAATATAATGAAATTAAAAAAAAGAATGTACTGTATGAGTTTCATTTTGGTAAAAAAAATGTGAAAATGAACACATAAAGGTTGGCATAGTGATTATTTATGGTTGGTAGAAAGGTAGCAGTTTACTTCCTTAATTCAGCTTATCTCTTTTTTTAATAGTAATAAAACTTAATTTTAGTGTAGAAATATATTATTTTAAAAAGCAAACTCCTCATTGTTATAGTAAATATGAAATTGTACAGTGTATTTAGTTTCTGTTCAAGACCCTCTTCCATGCAAGATAAAATAACATGAAATTTTTGAAGAAATAAAGTAATTATTGATAGTATTCTTCCAAAATATAATTATGAAAATATAAATGTTAAATACTGGAGAATTTTTCTTTCTAATTTTACAATGTATTGAATGCAGTATACTTTAAAACCCAAGAAGAGTAATCTATTTTGTAAATGATTTTCCTAATTTATAGTATCCCCAGAATGGTTAATCATAAAAAAGAATCCCATCTTTCAAGTTATTACTGTTACTACAGAATAGTCACAGGGAGCCATTTATTCTCATTAGCGGAGCTTTAATATTTCCTCACAATTCTTTTCATGTTCCTTTAGCTAAAATGGCACAGACGTATGGAGTCTTTCTGTCCTCTGTACATGGCAAACACTAGAATATTACAAACTTTTATGGAAAGAGAAATGTTAGTATCATATTTAAGTTACATTTGTGTATCTGAATATAACCCTATAATGAAATCTTTTCTTTCATTTTACTGCCTTTTTTGTCGAATATTAGAAAGTGGATCTGAGTTAGATTTTTATTAAAGATATGACTATTAGGAGCCTTAAAATACACTGGAAAACAGTTCAAATTTCTAAAATGCATAAAATAAAGTATAATGATATATTGCCTCTGACTTTTCAGATTAATTCAACTAGTATTTGTAGAATAGGTCCTGAATACCAGGTATCGTCTTAATATTTATTTGTTAGTCTTAATGATTTTGTAGACTTTTTTGGAAGATGTTGGAAAATAAATATCTGCCTCGGTATGTAACATACAGATGAAGTCCTGAGGTTCCTTTCATCACAAGATATTTCACTCTTATTCATTTATACAGTCATATTAAGCAAACAAGAGGTATTTTAGGTTTTTTTTATTATAAAGATGTGGGGTACAATTCAGAGTTAGGTATATAAATGTTGATTACGCAAGTACCCCTGATGAGGTATGCTCCTCTCTTCCCAGCAGTTTCCCTCAACTGACAATCCCACCCCCCTCCCCTGACAGTTTTCCTCTACTGCCAATCCCTTTCTTATAGTATTATAATTGTTCAAGGTCTGCTTATGAGTGAGAACATATGGTACTTTGTTCTTTGTTTCTGTGATATATCACTGAGTATGAATGACTCTAAATCCATCCAAGTTGCTGTGAAGTTCATATGTTTGTCCTTCTGTATGGCTGCATAATATTCCATTGTATATATGTACCACATTTTTTTATCCAGTCCAGCTTCGATGGGCAACATGGTTGGTTCCATGTTTTTGCTATTGTGAATAAAACTGCAAAAGACATACATGTGCAGGTATCTTTTTTGTAGAATAATTTGAGTTCCTCCAGGTATATTCCCAATAGGGGAATTTCTGGGTGATCTGGAAGTTCAATTTCTAGTTCTTTCAGAAATCATCACACTGTCTTCCAAAGAGGTTGCACTAGTTTGCATTCCCACCAGGCGTGTAGAAGCATTCCGTTTTCTCTGCATCCTCGCCAGCATCTGCTGTTTGTTTTATTGATGATGGTCATTACAAGAGGTATTTTAGACACAGATTGTAGCAGTGAACAAGCAGACAATTTGTCTGTTTTCACAGAAAACTCATATTCTCAGGGAGGAAGACAGACAATAAGTTAGAAATCAAAGAAATAAGCAAAAGAATTTCACATAGTGACAGAGGAAGAAGGAGATAAGCAAAAAGAAAAATATGAGATTAAGAGAAACCAGGTGAGGAGAAGGGGCTTGTGGCTGTAATAGAGCCATTGGGGAAAATCTTTCTGAGGATGTTGCATTTGAACCTGAACCCAAGCTGTTCACAGCGTTGAAATAAGCATCTCAACAGGGAAAATAATATTCCCAGGAACAGTCACCTTTTAATACTGGATCTTTCAGGACTTCTTAACATTGCTGTTGGTCTTGTCATCTTATATTTAGGCTCTACACATTGCAATCTATACTCCTCCACAGATAAACTTACAAAAAAAAAATCAATACAAACACAGCTGACATTGTATTGTATTTCTAATTTAACACACTTGCACACACACATGCACACGTGCATGTACACGCATGCACACACACACACACACACACACACACACACACACACACACACACACAAAACACAGCGGCTAACAAAGGCTATCATTTTAGGATAAAGTCCACACTCAAACTTGCATTCATGGCTGCTAAAATGGTACTGTTACCTATTTATGCAATTCTAGTTCTTAAAAGCATTCTTTTATTCCATGTAAATTAATTCATTATAATTTGTTATTTCTTGTCTGTTGCTAAATTATGGTGTTTTTTTTTAATGTTTCATCTGTGATAACTCCTCTCCCAGAAGAATATATATCTTTTAGGCAAAACTCTAATTATTTGATTTAACCACCCAAACCAGGAGTGATTTCTCTTCCTATAGAATTCCTTTAGTAGTTATCAGTCTTAATAAACTTGTATTCATCTTACAGTTACCAGTCCTATATGTTGTTATCACTTCTGTATTTTGACACATATGAGGGTGGACCCTAAAAATCTGGAATTTATTTATAAAAAATTATATATTTATTCTAACATGTTTAAACTTCAGTCACTTTCAGAGTACTCTTCGTTTGATGCAATACATCTAGCAAGAAGTTTTTTTCAATGCGCAAAACAGTTTTTAACTCATCAATTGTGATACCTTTTAGTGCTGCTGTTTTTTGTTTCATCTCTTCCACAATGAGTAAAATGTTTCTCTTTGAGGAATTTTGTCTTCCAGGGAAACAAAAAAAAGTCGCTCAGGGTGAAACTGGGTGAATAGAAAGGGTGGGGCACTTGTGAGTCATTGCTGTTTTTGGTCAGAAACTGTTGAACCCTCAGCATAGTGTGGGCAGAAGGTTTGTGTAAATCACCTATCATGAAATGGACAAATGCTCGTTGAAAGACTCTCCAAAAAAAAAAAAAATTCACACAGGGCTCGATGGCTCAGTCTGTAATCCCGCGCCTCCATGGCTCAGTCTGTAATCCCGCTGAGGTGAGTGGATTGCCTGAGCCCCTGGGTTCGAGACCCGCCTGGGCAGCGAGACCTCATCTCTACAATAAATCAAAAAATTCAGCCAGGCGTGGTAGTGTATGCCTGTAATTCCGGCTACTTGGAAGGCTGAGGCGGAAGGATTGCCAGAGCCCAGCAGGTCGAGGCTGCGGTGGCCAGGAGCGGTCACTGCACTCCAGTCTGGGTGACAGAGTGAGACTCCAACTCAACTCAAAAAAAAATAAAAATAAATAAAAATTCATTGAAGCCTAACACAGCCTCTAATAATGACACTAACTGGTACACTGATGCCAATGGCTTCCTAGAACACCTGCCTCTTGGGGAGAACCTGTACTACAAGAGACTGGCCCTCCAAAAAAAAATTCCGGTTTTTTTGGGGTCCCCCCAGCTATATACTAACATATAATCTACCATCTTGTAGTATGACTCATCTTTTCCTATACCTATTTATATTTTTCTTACTAAAATTCTACATTCCTTGAGAGCAGATGTGATATTCTATACTTCTCAAATATTATAATTCTCTTAAGACATATTGCCACCACAATATGGACTTTCTTCTTTTAAAAAAGGATGAAATATCATAAAATATTTTAATTTCCTATCACCTAAAATTGCAATAAAGTTTAGAGATTAAAATCATTAATATCAAGTGCTGCAAATTGACAAAATTCTGTTGGAGCTTTGTGTGTTTAGTACTTTGAATGTTTGACTATGGTGTACAAATATATCAGAAGAGTCACATGACACTTAGTGCTTAATTAATTAATTTTTTGCTGTTTTTTACTCAGGGAATGCATAAAGAAAACAGAAAACAAAGTAAAACTTATTTTGTAAACTCTACTTATAAAAACAAGGAAATAATAAAATTTTTCTAATTAATATTTCCTCTTTCATCTCATGCTTGATATTAAAGCATATTTAGTTGGAAACTGAGGGCCTGTAAGCATAATATTCTGCCATAAATATTCTTTATAAGTGTTAATAGCAATGTTTGACTTAGAAAATCAGAATAGTTTAGTTTTATGTTGGTCTGTAGTTTACTTTTATTTGTTTAACATTTTAAGTCTTCATGTTAAGCAAAATTTCATTTTATTTTATTAATTCCATTCATTTATTTCTTTTTGTTTTCTTCTTTTCAAGGCCCTGTGGAATCCTACATGCACTGAAGGTTTATTTAAACCAGTACATAGTTCAACCTAAGTTAAATTATTATTTTACAATAAAAATGCATCACTAATCTATGACATGTTAAATATTGCATAAGATCAATTTTTTCATCATTCCGTATGGTAACTTTTTCTCAGAGTATGTAATACAGAAATGCTTTCATTTTAAATACTTCACACTTTTTCATTTGTAAGAAATCATATAAAATATTGTTAAATGAAGAGCTAACTAATATGCTTCTGCTTTATTCTTATATTTTTTAAAATAGACTTTTGTTTTAAAATATATTTCTATATGCAGATATTCTAAAATGTAATATTCCACTTGGCGGTAAATATTTTTTGTTGTCTTCTCATTCATATCATTGTCTGGTCATGGTCTTCATTTAATTTCATCACATATTCTATGAGTATTAGATAAGTTTGAAAACAATGCCTTTAGTTTCTTTCACTTTAATGGGACAATTCCTACTGAAGAACTAAATTATAAATTTTTATCCCTTCCATCAAGACAAAAGATGAAAGGAGTATATCTTCAAATATAATAAATAATGAAGAATCTTGTTCTAACTACAGGAAGTTTTAAAAAAATAGGTCTGTAAATATTACAGGAAGTTTCTTGAATTTTTCATAAAAAGACGCCTGTGTCCTGGCCTTGACGTTGTTCTCTGATTTCTGTGTGTCCTCTGTTTATTGCCTTTTTATAATAACTCACTGTAATTATCAAATGGTCAGATGACTACAGGGCACGCCTGAATGCTGGAGTTTATTACAAGGATAAGTGGCAGAGATAGGCAGCCCAAAAGAAAGTCTCAGTTCTGTGGGCAGGGTGTGGGGAAAAGCCACAGAGTTAAGAAGAGTAAAGCAGGTTTATTGAGTTCTCTATATTGTGCAGAAAGGCAATGAAGTAATCACAATTATGGTAGTAACCTTCATGAATATGTTATAAAATGTATTAAATTATTTGACCATTCTGTAACATATAATTTGAGTAATAGATTCTGTGTCTAATCCATGTATTAAAATAAAACTATAAATATATTTATTTACACAAAAACATTGCATGTGCTCTTATTGATTTTGCCCCTTAAAACACTCTTTTATGATCAAAGATACAAGAACTTTTTAATACAGTTTTCTGGAGTTTATTTTTTTATCCTAGATCTTATCTCTATTTTTATTGTCTTATTTTATTTTTGGAACCTTTAAATTCAGATAATATAAAACTCCATTCCTTAAAGCATGCTCCTGGTAAAGATTTTTATCATCATGAATGGTCAATACTGTATTACTTTGAAGAAGCAAGAATTCAATCAAAGATATTTTGATTGGCTACAAGGACTAAAAGCATGTATTAGCGACTTGAGTAAGTCGATAAAGAAAAGCATTTGTTTTTCCTCAAAAGCACTGTAGCAGAAACTGTCACTACAGACTAAAAAAAATATCACTATCTCAACAGGAACAATTTCATGATTGCTAAACACCTGCAAAATATTTATTTCTCTTTTTTCTTTCTTTTTATCCTCTCTTCCTTTCTTTCTTACTGCTTTTTTATTTTTAATGAGACATCCTGAATATACACAAATAAACATATTTAAAACTCAATAAATTTACTTTCAAGGGAAATATTTTCAGACTTTCTCACAATGTTAATTATACAATTTGTCCATTTAACAATAAAAATGTTATTTTGTGAATATTTATATGATTACAGCAAAAGTAGATTAAAAATAGGGATTGATGGTAATGTTATTGTTTTTAGAAAAATGTGTGAGAACCATATTAATTATTGTAGTATAGTCCAGGGTGTAACAAAACTGTCCTTGATAATTATCTCTCAAATGAGAGACAAGAGACATCATTATGACTGATCAAAAGAAACATTATTCTCTACTATTACAGCAGCAAGTTTTTCCAAAATGTTCTCATAGTCACTAACTCACAATAAATGATGGAACAAACTTGATTGTCTTCGTTTTCCAAATAAGAAAACTAAAATTTAAGAAGATAAGTGACTTTCTCAAATTCTTATGGCTTTTCTAACTTTTTAAAAAAGAGACAAAGTCAACACACTTAGGTGTTCCAGATCAAAAGTCAGAATTTTATTTTGTTTTCCTGATTCCAAAATGCTTGTGAGTTGCTTATTTCTCAATACAAAAGTGTACATTGATTACATATGCAAATATATAATCATATATTATATATGATTAATATTTTGAAATAGTCATTATGAACTAGGAATAATTGCAAAAATATATATTACTGTGTGAATGTCACCTATTGTGCCTAAATAAGATGTTTAATATATGAGTTAAGGAAATTATTGTATAACTGAATTATTATTGAAATATAGAGAAGTGCTTGGAAGAAAAGCTATGGACATTTATGCTATGTACTTTAACAACTATTAACCTATACAAAATATGTTAAAAATCAATCTGAAAATTTAATGTTATGTCCTGAGATATATACATATTAAATATTTTTACTTACCATATTTTAACATGTAGGTACTTACCATTCTCAGCTAAGTTGATAAAATATGGTTTTATTTTAAATGATTTTTTATGAAGAAGCTAAAGTGATATGTTATTGTACACATATGATTTTATTATAGCACATATAAATACTATCTTGTTAACAAATTTAGTTAATTAAAAATGGTACAATTGTTAAAACTTTAACTAAATTTGTTATTGTTTCAAAAATTTATTTATAAAGCAAAGTGTTCTTCTTCCTTTTTCATATTTCACTTGCAACTAGAGGCAGAAATGTCCATATTTAACAAAGGGATGTTTTTCATGTTGTATTTTGTGCTTATTTCTCATTACAGGTTTCTCCAAATAGAGTTATATCTTGCTAAAATTTATCAAGTATAATCATTCTCTGTAAAACAAATATTTATCTTACTTGGTACTATATTTGGTAATCACCAGTGTGATATTCTGGCATCTTCTAACACACACACACATGGACACACACACACACAGAGTAGCCCTAACTCATGTATTTTCCAACATGTCAATTAATTAGACATATTTAGTTGAAACAAGTCTACATGTCAGTGAATAGATTGATGTATCCATCCCCATTGGAAAAAAGTTTTTCTTGGTATTAATAAGCTTCAAGAACTCTTAGAATGCCCTATGTCTTCTAAGTGACATCTGTTGGATATCTGAATTTGCTTCATAGAGTAGAATAAGGAAGGATAGGCTGTAAAATGGGGGAAAGAGGAGAAATGTAAGCATCTTTCTTATTTTCTCTATTACCCCAAACTAAACATCCTGAGTATGTCTGTTGGGTGCTCACTCACCTCTATTTTGTGAAAGATTTTCTCTACTTTTCCAATTTCCTCTTTGAATGCTGCATATAAATGCATACACAAGAAGGTGATGAACAGGAGTCTTCAATGATAATAAAATATTTTCTGGTGTCTGATCTTGCTCTCTGAATCTGTTTGCGTCCTTCATTTGTAAACATCATGTTCAGATTACATAGGAATTTGAGAGTCTCTTCATTTTAAGGTTATCTTAAAAAAATAAATATGATAAGGAAGAGAGAATATATAGGTAGTATAAGCATTCTTTGGGAAGATAAAGCAAAAGTTTCCTGACAAACAGGAAGAGCAATGGCAAGTGAATGCTAATTTGATTCTGATAAAGATAAGGAATTAATTGCAACAGGAGTAAACTGATTGCTGCAACACTTCCCTCTAAGATTTACTTCAGTTTTTAAAGTGGTTTTTTTTTTTTTTTTAATGACTCAAAAGATGAAGGAAATATTCCCTCACCTCTGTAAGGAAGAATAGTCAGCACCTTAATCTTTGATGAACAGTCTGGAAGGTGTATGTACTAATAAATGTTGAATATAATGGCCAGGGAGAATGAATAAATATCATGTCTTTATACTCAGGCCCTTCATAGAAGTTTCTTCTTAATAAGGCTGGCAGGGTTTCTGACCTGGGAATAAATTTCTGTGTACTTTTTTCTGGTATTTCACTAGGAATACCGGGTAAACTTGAAAGAACAAGTAACTTCACCTGGCAATAAATATGCTACACAGATTTTCATTTTCCTTACCTTATGGTTCATATATTTTTAAAGTTACTATACTAATATAAATTTATGGTTTAATTTATAGTCCTGGTACAGTTTTTATAAGACATTTTTTTATTTTTGTTTTCGGAGGCCTTTATCATCTAATTGTCATTTGGTTGTAGCCATATGAATTTTTATAAAATAGGATCCTGAAAGTTAATGATAGTCTCTTGAAAACTAGCAATTTCAGTAATGTATATGCAACATGAGTAAAAGTTTATATAGTGCACTAATGAGCACATATTATATATTGTTGTTTTTCTAGTGGTTTGTTATCAGACTGTAAGCTTCAGAAAGCAAATAACAGATGTTTTATTGATTTAAAAAAGAACTAGTAGAATGTTACATATCCATTGGAAATGTATTTGTTTTTAAATGAAAATAACTGTTCAATACCTGTTAAACTAACACAGAGGATCATATTGTCAGATTAGACTCACACAGATCAGAGATCGTACCCAATATCAAGCTGTACTAATCATTTCAAGGGTAGTGGCACTTAGGAATCTCAGATGAAGCAGGAACAGATCTGGGATATAGAGGACAGCCCTCCAGAACATTCCATCTTGCATTGAACATTCACTCTACAGATCCAGTGTCACTGATGACATCTCCAAGTGAGGTTTCATGGAATTACTTCACACAGCAGAATGAGCAGTTCATCCGTGAAGACTCGCTTTTTAATATCTCAACAATGTAATGTTTTACAAGGAGCCATACTCATAAATCCATACATTCTGAATTCATGTACTCAAGTCAGTTATTCATCAAGGACATGCTATTACAACTTCCATATGTAAGGACTCTCCTTCTGCCAAATATTATTAATCTATTTACCTGAAGGACTGGTTTCATGTTGATAAAGAGATTATAGGAGGCTACCTCCCTCCTTTTGTTTCCTCTGAAGACAAATCAGTTGCTCTAACTCCTTTTGCCTGACCTGCTCCATTTCCACCATTCACTCTATGAGTGGCATTCCATTGGAATAGAATGGTAAAGCTAGTGCCCTGGATTTTTATTTCTTTTTTATTGTAAAGAAAATGCTTTATAGAAAATGTTTATCTGATTGAGATTGCAGTTATTTCTGATTTCTCTTCTGAGTTTTAAATATTTCAAAACACAGTTTGAAGCAAGAGTTAGGAGATTTTTATTTTTGATGATTATTTTTAGGCTTCCTTTTTATTTTTCACTTAAGACAAAGTTTCATGAATTACAATTTTTGAAGGACAAAAAATTTAGTGATTCAACTAGGAAAACTTAAAATTCAATTTTTTCTGGATGTGTGCCATAATATACAACAGAAAGAGACATGCCAGTTATTTAAATTTATATATCATTTTATAGATTATAATATTTATTTATTTTTTATTTGCTTCTACTGGAGGAATAATGCATCCAGCTAATTGGAATAGAGTATGTTTCTTATTTATTATGTTTCTTCTTTCAGTTATACTGTAGACCTCATTATATATTTTATTGAATACAAAATATCTTGTCTCAAAATATTTCAGATGTAGTTTTATTTAAATATTGTTTCATATTTCATTTTCTTCTATTTGGCATGTCTTAAAAGTACAGAGCAATTCCCACAAGAGAAAACACAACAGAAAACCTGAATACAATATCTGAAGCCTGATTTATCTGTTCTCCTGCTTTCCACAGACAGACTGTGTTATTTCTACCCTCAAATTCCAGTTCATTCATTCATATCAGATCCCTAACCTATGATGCTATTTATTCTCTCATTTGAAGAGAACACCAAGTTCTACATGCCCCTAACATATATCCTGACTTCTCCAGGTGTCATTGAACTCTGTCTATTCTAGATCACTCTTCCATTTAATAGTGGTTAGCACTTTTCATTCTCAGGTGCTGTTTTACAAGTTTTACGTGTTTTGAATATTTTAATCCTCACACACACTGTGAGGTAGCTACTACCAGATTTGCAGGAATGGAAACTGAAATATAAAGAAGTTAAATAACTTGCCCCATATTATCTAACTAATTTTATTGGCAATAAATATTCTTCTCAAGAGGGCAATATCTCATATTCATCATCCTGGAGTATGCCACATTTCATAAAATAACTAAAATCTCAATGAGATAATTTTTTTGCTTTTTATTTTTGCAAGTATAATGAAAAGTAATAATCATACATAAAAGCATAAGCACATACAAGTTCTTCTAGGTGGAGGGAATGATGGCTAGTATTTATTAGGGGCTGCTGTATCCCAAGCAATGTACTAAATGCTATATGTGTGCTAACTTACATAATCTTAAAAACAACAACAAAAACCCGAAGAGAGATACTATTTTTATTCATATTTTATAGGGGAGGAAATTAAGACATGCAAAGATGACATAAAATTTCCTAGGTCTGACAGAGCTGGAATATGAATCTAAGCAGTCTTGATTCTAGAATTTACACCTTTTACCATTATTACACTGTCACCACCACCTACCCATGAAACAATATAAACCATATCTGTATCAGTCAGAGTAGGTCACATAGTACTGAAGAAACAAATGTTAGTGACTTGTAACATCAAATATTTGATGTCTTGCTTCTGCTGTACATTTATTGCTGGTCAATAGGCAACATTCCTCCATGCTCCCTCACTCCAAGACTCAGGCTGGTAGAGCAATCCTTATCTGTTATGTTGCAGTCTCTGAGGGAAGGAGAGAGAGAGAATGACACAGATTGTACAATAGGTCTTAAATTTTCATCTCAAAGTGGCACATAATACTTCTACTCATATTTCATTGGTCAAGACAAAAGAAGTCATATGATCACAACTGACTAACTCCAGGGAGCAGAGAGAAGCAAATCAACATATGCCCAGAAGTGGAGCAACAAAATATAACGGACAAACAGCACTAATGCCTACTATTGTGTGATTTTTTTTCCCAGAATTAATCTGACTTTAATTAAAATGTGAAAATTGTCAGTTGGTAGACATGCTGCATCGTGGACATAAAAATCTTTTTATTCTATTATAATTTTTCAGAAAAACAGTTTAAATTTTTTAAGCCTATAAGTGAATGCCTCCCCTTAAAATGTCATGTGTACATAAAGTTCTCTCAGTATGGCATAAACTTATTTATACCATATACTCTAGCTGTGTTTAAGTAGTTCAACTAGATTTTCACATATTTATATTTTTTTAAAAAAATGTTTAATCAGCAGACTATCTACTGAATTGTCTAGAGTTTGTTATTACCATGCTCCTATTCCAGCTTATTTTAACTAGTTTTTTAAAAAATGATCAAACTTGACAATATATGATCGAGATATTATTATTGTAATAGTCAGAATCATTTATGTTGACATTGTTATTCCAACAACATTTTAGTCATTTACTTCCTTACAACCTTATCATAAAGAATATTTTGTCTCTAAGTATCTCTAGAGATTTTAAGTGACAAGTATAATATCTTAAATATGTGAACAAAAATGACTTTCCTGTTCCCAAGCAATATGCTTTGCTTAATCCAAGTGTAGGCAACTTGCACCAACTGAAGAAAATAGGTCTCATGTAATTTTTTTCACCCTGAAAATTTGATGTTAAACCGTCTCTTATCATCTCTCCAATTATGTATTATATTTTCAGCCTTTATGATATAAAAATATGATCACCTTCAATTCCCATAGTACATATATTTGCTTAATGAGAAAATTGTCTATTGGAATTTTAATGCATAAGCAAATTAAGCTGCATCTTTCTGCATGTCTTTTTCACAAAGTTGAAATGATTTACTTTCAGTCTATAATTAATTTGCTAACTCCTGCTATACTAATTGATTCAAACTGTTTTCATTGTAAGTAAAATAAATAATTAGGTGAATATTATATCAAGATGATGATTAGTTTTTTAAAAGTATAACACAAATATAAATATATCTATGTGTATAGATATATATGTATAAAGATGGGGTCCTCATTTTTTAGAAAATCTTTTCCAAATTCATTTGCAGAATATAGAAAATAATTCTGTAAGTTGGAAGAGAACATTAATCAGAATGTTATAGATACATAACTTGTGTTCTAAATTTTTTGCACATATATATTTCTATATTTATATAAAACAGCTTTAAAAATTATGAATACCAGAAACATTAAGAGTTTATGTTTTGTAGTCTCCTTTCAAATCTCGTCAATAGATTTTTAAAATAAATACATACATTATGAAAATAAATTAATTATCAAGAAAACTTCCCCCATCTCATCAGTGATGCGAAAATTCAAATACAAGAGATTCAGAGAACTCCTGCTAGACAACAAATGAGAAGATCAACTCCCAGATACATAATAATTTGCCTAAACAAAGTATGTATAAAAGAAAAAAATCCTAAAGGCCACAAGAGAAAAAGGTCAGACTACCTACCCTGGAAGACCAATTAGAATAGCAGCAGATTTATCTACAGAAACCCTTCAGGCCAGGAGAACTTGGAGCCCAATATTCAAAGTTCAAAGATAAACAATTTCAACCAAGAATAACCTACCCAGCCAAGCTAAGCTTCATCAGTGAGAGAGAATTAAAATCTTTCCCAGATATCCAGTCCCTAAGAACTTATGCTGCCTCCAGACCACCTCTACGAGAAACACTTAAGAAAGTATTAAACACAGAAGAAAAGGAAAAAAGAACAATATTCTTCACAAGAGTACAGGAAAAAGATTAAAAACACACAGGAACCAACCCCAAAACAAAAAGAAAGACAACAAACAGGAACAACAACAACTCTGTAAGAACCTCATGACAGGGATCAACTCTCACATTTTAATAATTAGCCTGGATGTGAATGGACTAAATGCACCACTGAAAGACATAGAATGGCAAAATGGATAAAATATCACCAGGCAACAATATATCGCCTCCAAGAGACTCATCTCACTAGAAAGGGCACTCACAGACTCAAAGTAAGAGGATGGGAAGCAAAATTTCAGATCAACAGAATACAAAAGAAAAGAGGAGTTATGATCTTAATCTCAGACAAAATACCCTTTAAGCTATCAAAAATTTAAAAAGATACAGAAGCCACTACATAAAGATAAAAGGTTCAATCCATCAGCAAGACATATCCATCCTAAACATATAGGCACCCAACATAGGAACACCAACTTTCATAAAGCAGCTTCTAGGTAAACTCAAAAAAGATATTGACTCTAACACTATCATAGCTGGGGACTTTAACACCCCACTCACAACCCTAGAGAGATCATCAGGACAAAAACTCAGAAAGGAAATCCATAACCTCAACAGAATTTTTAAATAAACATGCAAATTATGAGAATAAATTATCATTGGCAATAACTAATTTTCTAAGTTTTAAAATATAGATTCTGATATGCTTGAGCATTTGTATGCATTAAAATTGCATATTTTTATGCATTGTTAAAAAATAGAAATGGATGAAGTATTCAGGATATTAGGTTCAGTATAATTTGGTTTCTCAACCAAATTTTTCTAGAAATCAAGATTTGCATAGATTTACATTATTTTTGTCTAATTATTTATTCAGGAGATGTTTACTAATCACTTACAGTATGTTAAGTCCTGTGACTATAAAACCATATAATGCCACATACCAACCAACCACATATGAGTAAAGTCTAACAGGATACTTAGGCATAATCACAATACTTTTTAATGTTATTATAATGACCATGACAAAAATATGTCATTATAATAACATTAAAAAGCATTGTGATTATGCCTAACTATCCTGTTAGACTTTACTCATGAAGTTTAGTAACATAATGTATTTTAGCACAATTTGAGACATCCTTTCGGCTTATTGAATTCTAGTACTGTTATTTATTTATGTCGAGAAAGAGAAGAGATGCTAACATATTAAATACCTCTCGAGTATCAGACACAGTTACGCGTGGTGCTTTTCAGTATGTTTCATTCACTTTTATGGTTTTTAAAAATTAATTTTTGTGTGAAAAACGCACATTTGGTGTCTGTTAATGTGAGCAACCATGCTGTATAGCAACACAATTTAAACCTTTCTGTTCTATCGAGTATTTAAGAATTATTTTAAAAAGAATACAACAGTCATAACATATAACTCGAAGACATAAAAACACATTAAAAAGTAAATATTAGCTGGGCTCAGTGACTCAGCCTGTAATCTCGCGCTTTGGGAGGCTGAGGTCAGTGAATTGCTGAGCCCTGGGTTCGAGACCCGCCTGGGCAACTTGGCGAGGCCTCAACTCTACAATAAATAAAAAAAATTAGCCGGGTGTGGTAGCACACACCTGTAGCTCCTTCTGGCTACTTGGAAGGCTGAGGTGGAAGGATCGCCAGAGCCCAGCAGGTCGAGGCTGTGGTGGCTGGGAGTGGCCACTGCACTTCAGTCTGGGTGACAGAGACTTCAACTCAAAAAAAAAAAAAAGTAAATATTAACTTGATATAATATCATCATCTCAGTCTGGTAGAATATATTAACTTCTAAAAAATCAGATCACAATGTCATAAATGGGAGTGGACAGGGTGTGGTCACAATTATTCTGTCCCCACCACACTGGGTCAGGGGAAACACTATTTAATTGCTAATTAAATGTCTGTCTCAAGTTCTATGTTTCATTCTCATGTGACATAGTTAGGAAAACAAATAATTATAATAAAGTAAAATAAGTGTCATGTCTTTTATGCATTCATTCATTTAACAAAATATAAATTGAGTAACTGTTATATGCCATATATTTGTGTAGTTTTGGGGCATACACAGCAAATAAGATAACTATTATTTCTACCCTGTGGCATTTAAATCTCTTGTAATACCCATGACAACTCTAAGTAGTGGTCCCCAGTATTACCCTTACTATATAGTTGGACATATGGAAACCTAGAAAGGATAACTTGCTTAATGTCACAATAAGTCCCATGTGTCCCTCATGCTAGTCTGACAACAGAGACCCCTTTCCATCATACCACACCCCTTTACCAGGCATGGTGATGGGAAAGGAGTGATTACTTGTATCTAAAAAGAGCAAAAAAGGAGTGGTGCTTTTGTTACATTGCCAGGCTGATGTGGGTAGAGATGTGAGGGAAGAACCACAGTATGGTAATATCAACTCTCCCACCCAGATTATTTTCTAGACCTCAATTAAAACTATATATTAACAGAAAGAGAAAGTAAAATGAAAAAGTCAATAGACAACCTTGCTAACTTTGGTGACTTTTTAATTGCATTTGTTATTTTATTATATTAATATAATATATTAATATTATAGATTGAGAACTGTAGAAAATACATGAGTTTGAATTTCATTTGATAATATTGCCTCTACATTTCTGAGGTGGAGGTCTTTTACATTTACGTGGAGGTCTTTTACATTTAATTTTTTAACCAAACTTGATGGCGACTGAAATTTATTTTTGTTACTGAGTACATCTGCTGTTGAAGACCTGAATAAATAAAGATCCAAACTGAATTATGGTGCAGCATTCTAATATCATCATCTACTAATCAAATATAGAAATCCTTAAAATTAAAAAGTACCAAATTGATTTAGCACAGCTCTAGCCATCTGATTTAGTAAGCTAGGATGGAAGTTATCTCTGTACAGGCTTTTATAAAACCATAGAGCCAAGATACCTATATTTATAGCCCATTAACAAGCATACATAGCAATTAAAAACAAGATTTCAACCGCATAGCCTGGTTATTTTGGGAATGGAGAGAACCACTTTTTGCTGACTTCAGGGTACTCTTGAAAGTAACATGATTGTATTGTGGCGTCTGTCTATTCCTACATGTAATTGAATCAGAACTAACATGCTACTCTTCTGCCCTATAATTTGAGGGAACTATATGTTACTTTTCTAATTTTCACAAATATACTTAGCATTGTCAATCATAAACAATCTCCTGTTATTATTGATTTTTACTCAATAATCATTTATTGAGCACTATGTACCTGTGATAGGTACTTTTGTAAGCAGGATTAATGAGAGTATTAGGCTAGAAACTGTACTCAGAATTGGCAAAGATTAAAAGGATAAGTATACTTTATCTCTCTAATAAATCCCTGAATGTGATTTCTCAGGAATGTGAACTTCGTGAATCATGAAACTCACCACTTCATATCTAAGAGTTAATGAACCAATGACTCATCTCTCAATGGTTCTGAATTGTTTATCTATTTGCCAAGCTATAGAAGAAATTTACCACAGGTCCTTATCCATAGCTTTTGGTCTAGCATACTTGTCTGAGATAATAAAACTTAAAAACATAATCAGTAACAAAATAGTTTACCAAGGAATTTCATTGAGAAATCTTTAGGCCACAAAAGAAAAGAAAATGCTATGAAGGGCATCACTCCCCTTTTCAATAGAGAATGTTTTAAAAAGTAGAGAATATTTTTTCCAGTCACCTTCCTTCCTTTCTTTCATAAATGTCTCATGAGACAGAAAGAGTACTGTGTGGGGATGCTTTTCTGTAAGTTTCTGTAAGTTCTACTATTTGCAAAACATTCTGTAGAAGGTTCACAAGGTTTTGTTAAAAGTTGAATGTGATAAAAATGTAAGAAATGCATTTGTAAATATTAATAAATCGATGTTATAAAAACTACATTTTGTTAACTCTTGGAATATCTTGCAAAGAGAAATATAATTTGATGTCTAGCTTCCAAGACACATTTAAAGACTTTCAGAGAGCATGGGCAGTTATAATTTATCCCAAATGCTATTAAATTTTTAAGTCTAGATTTCATTATTGCTAATAGAAAGTTGGATTTTCTAAGGATGACATATTGAGATGATTATTACACATGAACTCTGTTATTTAGGTTAACTTTATCAGTCACAGTAGGTAATTCTCGAGGGATTTTCTGAATGTTAATTACACACACCTTTCTTTTCTTACTTTACTATCATAAATAGAAATAAAACATTAAACTGTCAACTTGGGGTGGGATATTAATAAAAACTAAAACTTAAATCACATTGCAAGAAAATTCACTGGTGAATAAGCATTAAATGGAGTCATACTTCAACAGAGACAATTTAAAACATTTTATTTTTGTTGATTTCATATGAAAATATTTATTAGTAGGTGGCAAAGCAAATGCATGAAATGAAAATATTATGTCAAACATACAAGAGGAGAGGTAAGAAAAAATAATATCTAGGTAACCTGTCAATCTTTTTATTACTATCTTTGGAGCAGTGACACCCAGAGGTACTTTTGTATGTCCCAATGGACATTAACAATGCCTGATGACATTTTGGGGTGTCACAGTTGGGAAGTGCTACTGGCAGCTATTGTAGAGAGACCAGGGTTGCTGCTTAATATCTAATAATGCACAAAACAGTTCCCTCAGTCAAGGATTATCTGGTCCAACATGTTAATAGTACCTAGGCAGAGAAACCCTACTGTAGATGGAAGTTGTAAACACTGTTGGAATCTGTACTGGTAACTTAAAAAATGTTTCATAGGGCAGTTTCATTTACTATTTCACAGCACTCTTTTCTGACTGAGGAAGCATCATAATATCCTGTCCTTAGACATTTAATTTCTCTAGTTCCTTTCCTACAACTGGTCTGGATCTGAGTCTCTGTTTCTCAAGGTGGTAGCCTATCATATTTTCCGGAGTTAGCTCTGAGCAGTTCTGTTTTCAGAACCTCACTTTCCTGTGACAATGTTTGCATTAAGTTATCTAAGGAAATAAATTAAAATCGTACACCATTTGAACGTGAATTTCTACCCATTGCCAGTTGGCTCTAGAAGATCAAATACTGTTGTATCAAGAAACAACCTTGGAACCCACACAGAAATCTAATAATGATCTTGAGTTAAAATTTTTTTCAAAGTTCTAAATGTAAGGACCATAGAATTAAATAATCTAAATAATTTCTGCTTTACTATTTTCCTTCTATTATCTTTCCCTTTAATCTATTATTTACATATTAGCTTTCTATACAAGGATTTTCATATTGTAACTTCGGTAAAATAAGCAGATTGAGATCAGTATGTGTTATGTTCATATGCAGTTTTTTTCATCTAGTTCAGGGGTCCCCCAATCCCCATGCCATGGACCAATACCAGTCTGTGGGCTGTTAGGAACCGGGGGCACAGTAGGAGGAGAGCAGCTGGCTATACACCATAAAAATTACAGTATTGGAAATCAACTTGATCATCTAAGAAAATCAAGGAAAATATTTTCCAACTTTAATTTTAGGAAGGCATTTCTCATTAAAATGGTATTTCACTGATTTAAAAAAATATTAATAAACAGAAATTGGTTAAAATGAAAATAATTTCTTAGACAATAAATTTTTTGCAGTATTAATTCAATAATTTACTGAATTCATCATTTACTATTGGTAAGACATTGCATAAATTATCCACTCTGGAAATATTTCAGACTGTACTAGTATTTCAAAAATAAAGTTAAATAAATATGTAGATAAGGAGAGGATTCGACTTTATTTTACCTACATTCATTTTGATATATACATACATATAATACATTCAAATATATATTTATAAAATTTAAAGATATTTATTTTTATGAATATAGGTGTATATTTACACTTAAGTATGTTTTTTTTAAAACACGTAAATGCTTATTTGTATATAGAGATTTTTTATTGATTCACATTTTTTGGTACTAAATTAAATAATTTAATCCATAGTATAGGTTTCATCAGTTATTTGTACCTATAAACCTTCAAATAAAAAGCAACAGACTCTTTTTACAAAAGATTCTATCATATTGTAAATCCCCAAAACTTTTCCAGTAATCTCCTTAGCAATAGGAAAATATTATAAAGCTCAGTGGAGCGGTCATAACAGAAGTTCTTAAATGCTTTTTCAACGACACTCCTCTGTCTTGCCTTTTATAAAAGTCACATATTGCTTCTATAATGCTAACCAACTGGTAAATATTTGTTGATTTGTATTGATAAACACTTTCTTCCACTAAGTAAGTTAAGATTTTTGCAACATTTTCCTTTAGAGATATATTTTTCTAGGTTTCGTTTGAAAGCTCATACTTTCTACACTATTTTTATTATTCACTTATTTAATATGTAACTACATAAAACAAAAATTTGTGATATATTTGCAGAATAAAATATCTTGCATGCTTCAAAGTGAAAGGATTATAAAGAACTGATAATAAAACTGTGTTTATTCTTTTCTCAGAGCCATATTTTCTTATAACAAGACAATTTTAGTACTTTACATTTGTATTTGTATTGAATTTTGCCAGTAAATTAGCCAAATTTATAATTCAACCTAGTGTTGTATTTACACTTAAGTTCAGTATACTCAATATCTCACTGGATATTGATCTTATGAAAGATAATTGTGTCAATGTATCACAAGAGTCTCAAGGAATTCTTTACACAGTTCTTATCCAAAGTTGCTGATAAAATTGGCAATGTTAGTTTTATATTATTCCATGGTAGTTCACACATGTACTTATACATGAAATTGTGCTTTTAGTGTCTACTTAGTGTGGGATCGAATGAAAACACATGCTGAAAGAAAAACAAATGATACATAGGTAGTCTCAATCTCTATGTGAATATTTTTTTATAAATCCTAGTAAAATGTGAAAACATTATTTTATTAGACGGCTTTGAAATTAATTCTTATGTGTAGAGAGAGGGGAAGCAGTCCATTTATTAAAATATAAAGAATGGGGCAACCTCCTTGGGTCCTTTCTGCTCTGGAAGCTTTTCTATCCTCTCAATAAATCCTGATTTCTAAAAAAAATTAAAAAATTAAAATAAATAAAGTATAAAGAATGATTGCTAAGTGATAAACTGGTTGATGTTGGTTAAAACAAATAATCACAGAGTTGACCAGTGACTTAAGTAACAATAATCAATTAGAATAAGCACCTCTCTGACTGCATACTCAGCATGAATGTCTATATTTTTTAAAGTGCAGAGACCAACATGTATAAACTTACACATTCAAATATAAGCTCAAGGAAGATGGGGATTTTAATCTTTTTTTTTTATTGTTTATACCCCTGCATTTAGAAGAGTAGCTGGTCCCCAGAAGACATTCAATAAATGCCCCATGAATGAATGATGTCAGCCACCTGCAATGAACAAGGCCCATGTCACTTTTCGGAGTGCCACACTTGCATTGGTTTTAATCCTTGTATAAGATCTGGGAAATCATTCCTAAGAGATGGCAGCAGGCAAGTATTAGCTCACAAAATAAGGCAAATTGACTGAAGAAAACTGAACCAATGACTGCAGATAACCCACAACTTCAAGTTTCATTGAATCAATGTTCCAATAGTACAGTCCCTCATAATGCTCCCCAACCTTTTCACATTATAGTACACAGAGATAATGATGATATTTGAGTAGAATATTGGAGTAAATGGACAAAGATATTTGTGGTAGAGGATACTTACCCAGGACATCCCACTCCAATAAGCATTTTATTATGCTTAAAATCTGAAACATTTACTCTCTGGTTAAACTCCTGATTGCCTTTGCAACTTCAAAAGCACGGCTTATTCTTAATGCCCTCATGCTGAAACACACTAAATCATATATTGGGGTATTTGCACTAGAAGTTTTCTCTCTCTAAAAGGATTCTACTCCTTACTGTTGTTGTACTGACTTTTATAATGCAGATAATGGCTAAAATATGACCTGCTTAGAAAGACCATTCTTCATCGTATGATCTAAAGAAGCCAACTAAACAAGTAAATCTCTGTCACCCAAATTTAATGTTCTTTATAAGATTTATCAACATCTAGTATTTTTCTTGTGTGTGTATGTGTTTCTCCTCTGTCTCTCCTGGCCTGAAAGCATGGGTCTCTCACTTGTTCACTGTAAGAAGTGCAGCACCTAGAACAATGCCTGACCCACCATAGCTGTTCAGTAAATATTTGTTTTAAATGAATAAAATCAATTTACTAGAAATAAAAAAGTGTTTGATATCTTACCAAATACTTTCAAGCTTTGTCTATAGCAAAAAATTATTTCTTATGTAATTTCAATGAAATAAAAACCTACAGAAGCATTATTATATAGTGGTTTCAGGTCACATTTTGCCTTAAGAAAGACCTACTAGCCGGCCTCGGTGGCTCAGCCTGTAATCCCATGCTTTGGGAGGCCGAGGTGAGTAGATTGACTGAGCAGGTGGGTTCGAGACCTGCCTGGGCAACTTGGCGACACCTCATCTCTACAATAAATAAAAAAAAAAAATTAGCCAGGCGTGGTAGTGTGCGCCTGTAGTTTCAGCTACTAGGAAGGCTGAGGCGGAAGGATCGCCGGAGCCCAGCAGTTCGAGGCTGCGGTGGCCGGGAGCATGCCACTGCTCTCCAGTCTAGGTGACAGAGTGAGACTCCAACTCAAAAAAAAAAAGACCTACTAACTATACTCTAGAACAACTTAGCATGTAAAGCCTCTATTTATTCATGTTGAAAAAATAGTGCATACTATCTAATTCATAGGATTTTTTAAAGAATAAAATTATATACTATATATGAAATACTATGTAAATGGCATGGGTAAGTAAGGGAATCTCTTGAACATGTTCCCAGTGATGGAGGGACAATATTCATACCAGGAATCTAAACTAATTTATTTTTAAATTAATTTATTCATTGGCCCATTCAATAAAAGCTGAGAGACTTCTGTTTCCTGGAAAGATGCTGTATGGGAGACACACAGAAAAGAATTTTTACCAGTTTTCAAAATCAGCTTTCTTAAGGAGAGAAGCATATAAATAAGCAATTAACAGACACTTTAAGATGTGTTATGCTGTCAGTTTATATCAGCATTTCCTGGGAAGTATGAATACAGAACTACATCTGATATTTCTAATTGGGATGAATCTAAAAGGAGACTAGCAATTACCAGATCAACAGAAGGGTGGGGCAGAAAGTAATTGCAGGCACACGAAATAGCAAAGGCACCGAGAAAGGAAAGAATCCGCAGAATAGCAAAAACATATCTGAGACAATTAGAGGGGTCACTGGTATATATCACACAAAAGGTAAGATTTGGATTTTTATTTTTATTTTATTTATTTATGTTTTTTGAGTTGGAGTCTCACTCTGTCGCCCAGACTGGAGTGCAGTGGCCGCTCCCAGCCACCGCAGCCTCGACCTGGTGGGCTCCAGCAATCCTTCTGCCTCAGCCTTCCAAGTAGCTGGAGCTACAGGTGCGTGATACCACGCCTGGCTAATTTCTGATTTATTGTGGAGATGAAGTTTCACCAAGTTGCTCAGGCGGGTCTTGAACCCTCGGGCTCAGGCAATTCATTCACCTCGGCTCCCAAAGCACGGGATTACAGGCTGAGCCACCGAGCCCGGCCAGATTTGGATTTTTAAATTGATGATTTTCCCTCGTGGAGGATCCTTGTTTGTGTCTCTTTAAGTATTCGGGCAACATCCAACCTAACAGATCATTACAGGCTGATTTATAAAATGATCAAAGACTAGGGCCTTTGTCCTGGTTCCTGAAAATATTATATCAATTTTAACCTGAAAGGAGCTTGAGAAGTCATGTTTACTAAATTGGGAAAAATATAGAATAGTGTCTTAGAGTTTGAAGTACATTGAGTTACTTGAGAGATTTCTAGGTTAGCTGAGAGGGCCTACAAACTTCCAGCAACATATTAAGAGCACCGTATTAGATATATTTTTTCGATATGTTCTTGGAGGTCTTCTTTAAAATTTTTCATGGAATGTATCAAGTTTTATTTAATGTTTAAGACCTCTGAATTTTCTGTGAATTGGAAATCATCCTTTTTTCAGAAAACTATGTGCAAGTCAATGGTCAAAGGCAAAGAAACTAAATTTTAAAATAACTGAGTCTCTACAATACCATCTTGTGATAAGATTACAATAAGCAATCAGTCCTCTGCTGGTTTCTGTCTCCTTTTTAAGTTCTACAATGGGGGAAAAAAAAGAAAAAAACAGCAGGGAAACAGTATCTCTCACTTTTCCAAATGTGACTGTTATCTATATCCCATTGTCGTCTTCCTACCTACCTCTTGAGTAAGGTTTCCTGTTGAAGATTGTTAGCCAACATGTCTTTGTTTGAGTTTATGGTGAATTTTTTTGTTTTGTTTTTTCCTTTTTTTTCTGCACTGACAACCTGAAGCAGGCTCTGTGTTTAGAGGAAGGTGAGGAGAGGCCTAATAAAGG
Organism: Carlito syrichta; assembly: GCF_000164805.1. Lineage (NCBI taxonomy): Eukaryota > Metazoa > Chordata > Mammalia > Primates > Tarsiidae > Carlito > Carlito syrichta. Next base: position 75,296 of record NW_007257470.1, read on the forward strand.
TCAGTCAGGTGGCTGTAGCCTACTTACCAACATTTGAGACAGGTCTTGTTATGGAGCAAATGCATGTGTCTTCCTCATCCCCAAATTCATATGTTGAAACTCATCCCCTGATGTGATGATATTAAGAGGTGGGGTCTTTGGGAGATAATTAGAACTAGATGAGGTCATGAGGGTGGAGCCCTCATGAGTGGGATTCATGCCCTTATAAGGGTCGGGAGCAAGGTTGCTTTCTTTCCACCATGTGAGGACCCAGTGAAAAAATTGCCATTTATGAACCAAGAAGCAGGCCTTCAGCAGAAACTGATCTTGAGCTTACCAGGAACCAAAACTGGGAGAAATAGATGTTTGCTGTTTAAACTACCCAGTTTATGGTATTTTGTTTCAGCCTTAGCAGACTAAGACGGTTCTCCATTCCTCTTCTGTCTCATCTTGTGCTTAGATTATTAAAGTATAATTTTCAAAATGTTAAACACATGAATCTCATACAAATGTAAAATGAATGTCAGCCAAAGATTTTATTCAACATAATAATTAATTAGGTTATCAGTAGGATGTTAAAATTGTTCCAAATTGCATATGAGGAACTAGATATTTATAACAATATAGAATGTTAGAATAAGATTGCTGGAGCTATCTGTTCATCAGACAGAATTTATTTGGATCTGTACTGTAAATTTTATAAAGCAACATCTGCTCTTACAGAATTATAAAATAGCTTCATTAAAAGGAAAGTCAGTGCATCATGCTATAGCCCAGCACTACACTGAAAGAGCATCTAGTGTTATCTTTTCCTATTTCTAATACCTACATTGTATTTCTACAGTATGTGTCCTCAAACAGCTCCCTAAAATTGTTTTTAAAGAATATAGACTATCAGATTTTTAGCTCGTGTTTGGAATTGATCTTTAACACTTAAAATCATTCTTGTCTGTTATTTGTATTATCACCTGGTAGTATTTCCTGAGTTAGTCTTTCTTTGCTCTTGACAATACCCAATACATACCTCAGGCCCAAATGGCTAATTCTGATGTCCTCAACATCAGAAGATACACAGTGAACTCTCAGAGAGATTCTGAGAGATACACTGCACCATGCCTGTCCTTATTTGAACACTTTATCAGTCTTTTTATTAGAACTTTTTAAAAATCATTTTGCCACAATGATGCTGCACAACAAAATGCTTCCAATCCCAGTGACAACAAGCATTTATTTCTTTGCTCATGGGACTATAGCTATACTGGATTCTATTGGGATTTACTAGACTTGATTTTAGGTTTTGTGTGTTAGGTTCTTGCTGGCTCCACATGTTTCCACATTCTCCTTGGACTAGGTACTATCCAAGGTTGTAGTCTTAGTTTGCTAAATAACCAAAGGGCAAGAGCTGTGCCAAACTGCACAATCACTGACTCATGTTTGACAATATCCCCTTAGCCAAAGCAAGTTTCATAGTAAAGTCTAATATCCATAAAGATAAATACACTGTTTCATAGTAAAGCCTAATATCCATAAAGATAAATACACTGTTTCATAGTAAAGCCTAATATCCATAAAGATAAATACACTCTGCTCACAGTGAGGGAAAGAGGAAAGTTAATATTTGGCGTACAGTAAGTCTAATGATCATAGTCATGTATTTTATTAACATATCCTTAACATACCAGTGTGTAGGCAGTACATCTCAGCCAAGATAAGCATCTCCTGGGTGAACATGGCACAAAAGGGATATGTTTAATTTCCAGGTCAATATATGGGGGTTAATCATAGTGATTGTTCTATTTCTTGAGCACCTACTCTATGCCAAGCACTTGGTCAGATGCTAGAACTCATTTTCTCAAATGCTGAAAATAACTACCAAGTAAATTCTTATAAACAAACTAGACTCAGGGAGGATAAGTTACCCAAAACTCATATCATTAATAAGTGACAAACCTGAGCTTTTCTTTTATTAAAAACTTACTATATGTCAGGCACTACACTAAGGGATTTATAGGTCTTGCATTCTTTAATCCTAAAAATAACAATAGAAGGTACCCTCACTTTAAGAAAAAGCTAGTCAACATGGAATTAAATAATGTGCCAAAGATAAATTAGACACCATTACCTGGAACTTCAAAATATAACCCCTGGTCAAATAAAGGAAGAGACTTTTAAAACCTACTGAAGTTCTGCTTCTAGGTTTTTTGTTTTATGTTATGTTGTGATTTGTTTTCTCCAGTGATAATTCCTCTTGTTTGCCTAACTCAGTCTATCCACATCTTGACCTTAAGTCACAGTACCTCTCTTCATGTCTGCAACCTCTGAGCTCTTGACCCTAACATTGTCATTCGATACAGACTTTTTGTACTCTGGACCCCACTTCTACATTGTGGTGTCTGCTTCCAACTACTCACCAAATTCAGAATTTTAATTATTCTTTTTTGCTTTAACATTAGATTTGTCTATGCTTGTCTCTTAATTGTGCTCCAGCATGACAGCTCAGCAAGAACAACCTAAATTCCATTTCACAAAGATAAGGAAATAGCTTTCCTTTGTAATAATTGGACATTTAATGCTATGAGTTGCAATAGAAAGATACCTGAAATTGTATTTCACAGGGCAAGTCTATTCACATTGTTTTCATTAATCATTCATTATTTTAAAAAAAGATTTCATTTAATCCTTTTATATGCAAAACACCATGAAGCATAGTTCAGGAATACAGACATGAAAATTAGACATTATTCTGAAATAGATTCAGCCATTAAGAAAACTATACTCACTAGAGGAACTACATAGAAAAATGAAACTCCTTGTTTCTAACCTTTGAACCAGTCTTTTCCCCATAGTAGTGATATTAGATTCGTCTCCTTCGTTCTGGAATCTTTTCAGTCTTTATTCTTTGCCTGTTTTCCGGCTCCATACAGTCTACATAATTAAGTTCAGTGATATTTCTTATCTGAAACCTCAATTGCATCTCATTTCCTAAGCCAAGTTGGACAGAAGTGAGAAGCAGATTTATCTGATCTGCAGTCCTTTCAGCTTACCCCCAGGCCAGATGGATTTAGCACTGTCTTCCTCCGTTGTTACCTTTCTGTGCGCTAATGCCTCACTGCTATCAGTGTGGGCTTTCATTTTCAGTCAGTGTCAAAGCTTCACTTGCCTTCACCCCAGAGCTCTTATTCTGTTAATGGAACTACTGTACTTGAAATCCTGACTCTTGACTCCTTGCTACATGAGCTGGAACTATGTTCTTATTCTTGACTATTAGACTAGACTATGTTTAGAAGTTTCTATGAAGTTATAAAATACTTATTTAGCACCTTCATATAGGTTAGGCACTGCCATAAGTACTCTTCAAGTAGTATCAGGGAAATACATTTGTTTTCCTCATTTAATAGGTGAAGTAAATAAGGGATGGTGAGGACAAGTCTGGCTCAGAGTCCATGCTCTTAACAATTATGCAACCTGCCTGTCAAATTAATCTTGAACTTACAGCTGTGATTTTATTTTAGCCACCGTATGCCTAACGTTACACTTAGTACTTGTGCTGTCATAGGAGGTGCATTCGTTGTTGATGTTCAGTCCTCCACACTATTAACTCTATTGACTGTGGTACATTGACAAACGCTAAGATTTCCCAGTAGTACCTGTTCCTAGATTCTACTTTATTCTATTCTTTTTGTTACATTTCCAGGTTCAAATTACTTACCTATCATCATTCTCTCCCTATTTAGAGTTCATGTTCCCAGGAATTACATTCGGTTTCTCCTGATCTACCTGTCCAACACCTGTCAAATGGTTCTGCCTAATTCCATTCTAGATATTCCAGTTTGCCCCTTTCTCCTATCCATATATAAATCCTTAAACATATATGAGACAATAACTACAGCTCAATTCAAGGACAAAAAAAATCAGCCCAGTAGGTCATCTGATCCATCTCTCAGCTTTTAACCTTATGAATGGTGCATCTTAGGTATATGTCCATACCTACATTAAGTGTATTAAAAAATATATCAGTGAAATGTAGAGAAAATGCAACAATGTGTTTTCAATGTATATCAAGATTTTCAGTCTATGAATTATGAAAATTGATGATAGATCTATAGTTCATAATGATGTAAATATAGATACAGATATAAATTCTTATTATCTGTTATGGACTGGTTTGTGTCCCAAGACTTCATATGTTTCAAATTAATATTGAATATTAATATATGTTTTCATCCCTTAAGTACTGACAACTTAAGAATGGGTTAGAAATCATTTACAGATGACATAAATTTGACTTCAAAACATATTTTACAATATCTTTTAAAATTTTAAGTAAACATGTTTACATTTATAAATATAAAAATCAAATATATATACATTTGTTCAGTTACCGTTCAGCATGGTAGAAAAATATTGCAATTACAAAAGACTAGGAAATACATAATGGGCTTTAGTGTCAATATAATATAACGTTGTTTTTAAGCAGTTCATTTAACTACTGCACTCCAGTCTGGGCGACAGAGTGAGACTCCAACTCAAAAAAAAAAAAAAAAAGAAAGTTGATAATTCATTCCTGAAATTAATTAACTTGAATTGATCATTTTATTTTTTGGTCTGATGGCACTAACAGAAAAACAAAACCACAAATATTGAATGCTCATAATGCATAGATAATCTCATTTCAGAAAAAAAATTGTTTAAAGTCTTTCTTTGAGCACTTTTTCTATGCTAATGAGAATTCTCATTTAATTCTTACATTCCTCTGAGAAAAGTTTTATCCCTGTTTGAAAAGAAACTGGGATTTAGAACCTTAATAACTAGTCTGTGGTAACTCATGTAAATAGTAGATCCAGGAATAAGACCCAGGTCTTGCTAAATCACTGAGCATTCTTTACCATTTACATTCTCCCAACTTCTCAATTTTGATGTCAGTGTAAGAAAGCATTACTCCTTCTGTTACTTCAGATTAAACATAGTAATATATAAATGAGCATGGGAAATGGAAAAAGGAAAAATTATTGATTTCTCCTTTGTTATAAAACTGAAGCAATGACTTTTGCCAAATCATGGTCAAAACCATGAATAGGAACTTATTATTACTTAGGTAATTAATATACTACTTAAACAGAACAATGAAATAATGTTATTTTGACTTCATTAGCTTAATTTTTAATAGGAATATCTCTGATCTAAATTCAGTTTGACCATAAAATAAAATAGTGGTTGAAATTCTGAATATTTATATATCCTCTAACCTTGCTTCTCAAAATGTACCTCAGTGGCCCACATAGCTAGTATTTGTAACTGAATATAACCACATTACGTCTGGGAAATACAGAGTTTGGTAAAAGGTAATGTTTCAGCAAGCAATATTAGGAAGGAATGTGCATTACAGATGACAGAATATTAGTTAATGACAAAAGATAAGCTAAGTTGTGGGGTCTTACCTTTTACCTCCTAGCTAGTATTAGAGGCACAACAGAATTTTTTTTCCCACACTATAGCCAGAGTGTGCATGTTTTAAATATAGGGCTATTTTAATATTCATTTATTCACTTTTGGATAATGAAAAATTCTGCTAGTCACTGTAGGCACTTTATCAAATTTAATGATAACGTAGCCAGAGTAGCATGAAAGGAACAAATGAGAACATGAATTTAGGTAATTATATATTGTTGTATTTTAGCAAAAAATAAAAAATAAAAATCTGAATGTCATTAGTCTTTAGTAAAATAAATCATATTGAATTTCAATATATTGCTCATTGTTCAAGTATTTTTTATTTAAAATAGTATTTTAATAAATAATTATAATTGGATTTTGTGGTTGACTGAATGGCTCTTACCTATATAGTCCCATATATTGGTTTGTTTAAAGGAATTTGTGGAAACTAAGACACACTATCAGGGGTATCCAAATAGGAAAAGAGGAAGTTAAGTTGTCCCTCTTTACTGACGGTATGAACCTATACCTCAAAAATCCAGGAAAATCTGTCAAAAACCTGCTTTCACTGATACAGGAATTGGCAAAGTCTCAGGGTACAAAATCACGAGCAAAAGACAGTTTAAATGAAAACTACAAAACACTGTTCAAAGAAATCCAGGAAGACACAAGCAAATGGAAACCTATTCCATGCCCATGGACAGAATGAATCAACATTGTTAAGATGTCCATCCTACCAAAGGCAATCTGGACATTCAATGCAGTACCCATTAAATTACCAACATCATTCTTCTCTGACCTGGAAGTGACAATACGGAAACTCATATGGAAATATAAATGACCACAAATAGCCAAAACAATCCTTAGCAAAAGCAACGAAGAGGAAGGTATCACACTCCCAGACTTTAAACATTGCTATAGGACTACCATAGTCAAAGCAGCCTGGTATTGGTACAAGGATAGGCACCTGGAAATGGAACAGGATAGAGATTCTGAAAGCAAATCCTCAATTTCTCAACCAAGTCATCTTTGACAAAGCCTCCACCAACAACCACTGGAGAGAGAAGAACCATTTAGTAAATGGTACTGGGAAAACTGGCTGATCATATGCAGAAGATTGAAACAGGACCCCTACCTATCACCACACACAAAAATTAAATCTAAATGGATCAAAAATCTAAACATAAAAACTCAAACAATAAAAACTTTAGAAAATGCAGGAGGAACCCTTATGGGAATTGGAACTGGCAAACAACACCTGATCAAACCCCCAAGTCCTCATGTCATAAGAGACAAAATAGACAAATGGGACCTCATCAAACTGAAAAGCTTCTGCAGAGCAAAGGAAACCATCAAGACAGCAGGGAGATAGCCCACTGAATGGGAAAAAAATATTTGCCAACTATATATCTGACAAAGGCTTTACATCTAGGATCTAAAGGGAACTCAAAAGTGCTGAAAGAAAAAAAGCAAACAACCCCATTAAAAAGTGGGCAAAAGACATGAATAGACACTTCTCAAAAGAAGATATACGAAGCCAGGCTCGGTGGCTCAGCTGGTAATACCGTGCTTTGGGAGGCTGAGGTGAGTGGATTGCCTGAGCCAGTGGGTTCGAGACTCGCCTAGGCAACTTGGCGAGACCTCATCTCTACAATAATTCAAACAATTAGCCAGGCATGGTAGCGCGCACCTGTAGTTCCAGCTACTTGGAAGGCTGAGGCAGAAGGATTGCCGGAGCCCAGCAGGTCGAGGCTGCACTCCAGTCTGGGTGACAGAGTGAGACTCCAACTCAAAAAAAAAAAAAGAGAAAAAAGAAGCTATACGGTCAGTCAACAGACACATGAAAAAGTGCTCATCCTCACTAATCATCAGAGAAATGCATATCAAAATCACCTAACCCCATTAAGAATGGCCATAATGAATACAACAAACAACAACAGATTTTGATGAGGATGTTGAGAAAAAGGAACAGTTCTATACTGCTGGTGGTAATGCAAACTAGTTCAATGTTTTTGGAAAACTGTGTGACGATTTATAAAAGAGCTAGATATTGACCTTCCATATGACCCAGCAATCACCCTACTGGGAGTATACCTGGAGGAACTCAAATCATTCTACAAAAAAGATACCTGCACACTCATGTTTATTGTAGTACTATTTACAATAGAAAAATCATAGAACCAACTGTGCTGCCCGCTGAAACAGGACTGGATTAAAAAAAATGTAATATAAATACACAATGGAATATTATGCAACCATAAAGAAGGACAAACATATGGACTTCACAGAAATTTGAATGAATTTAGAGTCTATAATATTCAATGATCTATCACAGAAACAAAGAACTGAGTACCACATGTTCTCACTCATAAATGGACCCTAAACATTCACCAAAATACTGTATGTAAGAAAGGGATTGGCAGTCTTGGTATACTGCCTAGGGAGGAGAGGGGACACAACATCAATAAAGGTACTTGATCTCAAACCAGGTGAAGTGGGGACTAAAGGGGGGCACCAAAACTTTAAATGAGGGTTGTTGCTAATTCAATATGACTGATGTTTTTATAAGAAGGGAGAGACACCAGGGATGGGAATGCCCAGAGAAAAGGCCATGTGAGGACACAGTGAGAAGGCAGCCATCTACAAATCAGTAGCGAGAAGAGAGGCCTCAGAAGAAATCAAACCTGTTGACATGATTTTAAAGTTCAAATCTCCAGCCGGGCTCGGTGGCTCAGCCTGTAATCCCGCGCCTTTGGGAGGCTGAGGT
>NW_007257470.1:83494-123312 GCF_000164805.1 Carlito syrichta
AAAAGAAAGTCAGGTTATTCCTTGTGTGAGGTATTCATTAAGCATTGACAAAACTAACGTTTCACTCTGTTTTGGTTTTTCTTATATGGCATCAGAGACAGAAATGAAATTTAAAAAAATCTAGGCCTAGCAAATCTGAATGCTGCAAGTAGCTAGTACATTAGCTAATCAGTTTATAGTGCTGAATTTGTACCTTTTGCTGTTTGGCATGGTAAAAATTGAGATTTTAGAAAGCGGATCTGTGGAAAAAGAGTAGTGAGAGGAAGGAGTCATTAAGGTACACAGATAATAACTTTTAAACGTAAAGAGAAGACAAATCTAGAGGCATTTGTTATATGGTTGATTCTCTAGGTGGTCCACATTCAAAAGTCTTGAGTATCTTCCATGTGCAGGAAGTGATGACATTGGGGACTGATACAGGTGCTTTCTATGTGGGAGATGAGTGGGACTTCTGTGGTGGCATCTGTGCACTGCTGGGGGCCTGTGTGCACCACTTACGTCTAGAACTTTCAGTGGTGTCCAAAATTTCTTCTATTACAATTGCATTTATAACTTTGCATCAGCCGGGCTCGGTGGCTCAGCCTGTAATCCCGCGCCTTTGGGAGGCTGAGGTGAGTGAATTGCCTGAGCCCGCGGGTTCGAGACCCGCCTGGGCAGTGAGACCTCATCTCTACAATAAATCAAAAAAATCAGCTGGGTGTCGTAGCGCATGCCTGTAATTCCGGCTACTTGGAAGGCTGAGGCGGAAGGATCGCCGGAGCCCAACAGGTCGAGGCTGCGGTGGCCGGGAGTGGCCACTGCACTCCAGTCTGGGCGACAGAGTGAGACTCCAACTCAACAAAAATAAATAAATAAATAAATAAAAAATAAAATAAAGTTCAAACCTCCATAATTTTGTGAAAATAAATTTCTCATGTTTATCAGTGTCATTTAAGTCACCCAGTTTGGGGTATTTGACTATGAGTCCTAGCAAACTAAAACAGTATCTTATGATCTTTTGAAAGGTTCAAATAAAAAATAAAATTAAGTAGGACCTCAAAAATTAGGAGTTATTGTTAAATATTATTTCTGTGTTCTCCCTTTCCTCCTGTTTTTGTTGATCAAGAATTTCTGGAGAAAAATATTTGTTACTCACTAATCTGTGTGATACTCAACATTTCATCTTTAGAAACCAATTAGTTTGAATTGTTTTATTTTAAGACAAGAAGAACTCCCTTTTACACTATTGCTGGAGATCAAAATTACATACAATTGATATACCTTCCTATCAATAGCCTTAAAAATGTTACATCTTTTGACTTAGTTTCTTTTATAAGTTATTTTAAGTAAATAATACAATTGCTCAAAGATTTATACAAACAGGTGTTAATAATACCATAGTTCATAGACGTGAGAAACTAAAAATAACATTAAGTGGTCAAATTATAGTATTCCTATAAGTTGTAATTCTTTGTACCCATAAATATAATAATAAATATGTGTATTTTTAAACATGGAACTGGCTCATAATAGATGAGATAAAAATTCCCTAAGAGACATTAATATAATGAAGCACTTCTGAAATGGTGGAGTAAGGACATTTGAAAATCCACTCTCCCAGAATAGCAACAAGAATACTGGCAAAACTTGTCCAAATCTACTTTTTTCAAGTCCTGGAAATGAACCAAAGGCTTTCAACAAGCAAAGAGTATTTGAGAAAAATGGTTGAATCTCATAACATCAAGAATTGTGGTATTTGAACTTGCCCCATTCTTATCTCCTTCTTCCTTATGTGGAGTTGTCTTGAATACCAATGTCTTTGAAACAGACAGTTGTGTAATAGAACACCTTTAGAATCACTATGGGGGCCTTAGAGGTCTGGAACTCCCCTAAAAGTTCCATGCTCAAACTTTTACCAATATTTGACCTATCTGTGGTCTCCCTGGAATAACACTACCATTCACAAAGCTTGTCTTTATTTGATCTGACTCAAGGCTTACTCAATGCAAAAAGCCCTATCTGCAGGACATGTGTCAAAAACAACCAATTGTTTAATACTGTAATTACCTGAAGCAATGATACAAGTTGCAGAAAATTAGAGTCTGACAAAAACACTTAAGTAGAAAACCTGAGGAATGAGGTCTTTAGAAGTCTTTAAAAAGACTTCATATATTTTCTGAAGTTTAGAAGACTACACACATGTACAGGACTATGCACATATGCAAGGCTGTATGCATGCCCCTAAAAGACCTGAGAAGGGCCTGTTTTCTCACCACTGGCAGGACTTGAGACTCTGAATAGGATGGAAATAAATGCTAAGGTAGATTGTAAAAAGTCAAAAGCATTGAAGACATACCCCCACACATACACAAAACCAATTGGCAAAGGTTGAAAGATTTACTGGTCAATGCATTCAAGAAAATCTCTGTTTAATTATTAGTTGACCTCTAAGTTGATCAAACAGAGACTTACATGATAAGAATAAGATTTTTCAGTTTGTCTGATAATGTCATTTTTTAAAAAAAGTAACAAAAACAATAAACTGCAACCCTAGGAATCTGATCTCTAAAATTTCCACATTATGTTAAAATGTCCAACTTGCCAACAAAAACTGAGACATGGAAAGAACCAGGAAATTATTACCTATACAAGATGAGTCTATCAATAGACTAGATATACATATGTGCACATGTATATTATATAGGTATATAGTAGCTGAAGGACTATGTGTAATATTATACATATAATAACTGATGGAAACTTTGTGCAAAGAAGTAAAGTATGAGAATAATTTCTCAGGAAATAAAGACTGTCCGAATTTTTTTTAAAGTACCAAATAGAAATTCTGGAGTTGAAAATACAATAACTAAAGAGAAAATACATTAGAAAACTCAACAGTAGATTTGAGCAAGCAAAGAATTAGTGAAATTTAAGATCGGTTCACTGAGATTATTCAGTCTAAGAAAAAGATAAAAGTGTGAAGAAAAACAAACAGGGCCTCTGAAACCTATGAAGCACTGTGCAATGTACTAACATACACATGATGAGACTATAAGAGGGAAAAGATAGTAACCATAATAAAAAAAAAGAATATTTGAAGATATGGAGCCAAAATTTTTTCCAAATATGAATAAATATTTCAATCTGTTTGTCCAAGAAGCTTAACAAATTCCATGTAGGATACATTTTTTTTTTTTGAGTTAGAGTCTCACTCTGTTGCTCAGGCTGGAGTGCAGTGGCATGCTCATAGCTACCCCGGCGTTGACCTGCTAGGCTCTGGTGATCCTTCTGCCTCACCCTTCCAAGTAGCTGGAAAAACATGTAGGCACTACCGCACCTGGCTAATTTTTGATTTATTGTAGAGACAAGGTCTCACCAAGTTGCCTGGGCCAGTCATGAACACTATGGGCTCAGGCAATCTACCCACCTCGACCTCCCAAACTTCTGGAATTACAGCCTGAACCACCGAGCCCAGCCTAGGATAAATTTTAAGAGATGCACATTTCAAAACATAATAGTCAAACTGAAAGACAAAGACCAAAAAAGAAAGAAAGAAAGAAAAAAGAAAACTAAAAGAAAAAACAATTCATTACACACAAAGTCTTCTTAAAAAGATTGGTGACTTCTCATCAAAACCATAGAGACCAGAAGAAAGTGGGATGATATATTGACAATGCTGAAAAAAACAAAAACACAAAACTTGCCAAGAATTCTCACTCAACTATACTGTCTTTCAAAAATAAAAGCAAATTAGAGACATTACCAGATAAACAAAAACTGAAATAATTCATTGCTAGAAAACCTGTTCTACAATAAATAATAAAGGATATCCTTCAATCTGAAATGAAAGGACATTAAATAGTAAATTGAATTCACCTGGAGAAATAAAGAACACCTATATAAGTAACTACATAAGAGAATATAAAACATATTATGCTTTATTTTTAGTTATAACTTTTATCTGATATAAAATAGAATTGCATAAAGCAATAGTTATAAAATTGTATTGATAGATGTTCGTGGTTCAATAGATTTAATACTTTTAATATGACAGTACTACCCAAATTGATCTACAGATTCATCATAATTCTTATCATTAACAACCTGATCCTAAGTTTCATATGGAAATGTAAAGCACACAGGGTAGATAAAGCAATCTTGAAAACAAGAACAAAGTTGGATAACCTATGCTTTACAGTTTCAAAATTTAACACAAAGCTGCTTTAATCAAGACAGTATGGTACTGGTATAAGGTTAGACATATTGATGAACGAAATATAATTGAGAATCCAAAAATAAACCCTTATATTTATAGTCAATTTATTTTGCGCAAAGGTGTTGATATATTTCATTGGCGAAAGAACAATCTTTTCAACTAATGGTGCTGGGACAACTGAATAATCAAATGTAAAAGAATGAGTCTGTATACCTCCTCATATCATATATAAAAATAACTCAAGCTGAATCATAGGCCTACATGTAATAACTAAAACTATGAAATTTTTAGAAAAAAGGCTAGGAGTCTATCTTATTGCTGATGATTGGTCATGATTTTTTAGATACAACACCTAAAGCACAGCCAACACAGCAACAAAAATAAATGGTACTGTATCAGAATTAAGAATTTGTGCTTGAGTGTGATGACAGCAAGATGATAAAATAGAAAATTTTAGTTATCACCTCTCTCAACTCCCAAAAAACATGAATTTTCACAATTGCTGTCAGACATATGCACTCTCGTGGGGACCTGGGACCCAGTGGAATGGTGTCAGCAGCCCACTGGGGAAAATAATTTTTTAAAAAGATACATTGAAGAAAGTAAGAAGAGCAGCTTCACTTTCCCTGCATTACCCCCTTTCCAAGGTAGAAAAGCTCAGTACTAAGAGAAGAACCCTTAATGCACAATATCTCTCATGGTACAAAGAGAAAGCACAGTGTGTGCCAATCTTTCCCCAGGCATGTAGAATGCTGTTTAAGAGGCCTACTTCTTCCAAACCTCAGTCAGAACACTGAAGGGAATGGTAGAACTAAATACTCTGCTGGTATCTAAGAGCAGAGAAAACAGGCAGGGGCTCACAAAATCCAGAATACGGCATTCAATAAAGGGCCACAGGTTCTGCTAATTATCTTGTGAACTCCAGTAGAGGCCCATTCATGAAGAGTTTAGCAAAGGAATAGAGATCGTAAAAATGAACCAAACAAATTCTGGAGCTGAAGACAATAAATGAAATTAAAAATGTAGTAGACCTTCAAGAACAGACTCAAACAAGTAGAGGGTAGAGTCTGTGAACAGGAAGATAGGGTATTTGAAATTATCCACTCAGAGGAGAAAAGAGAATGAAATAGAGTAAAAATGTGAGATATATAGAACACCATCAAATGAAGCAATATATGAATTATGGAACTGTCAGAAGAGAAGGTAAGGAATAGAAAGTCCATTTAAAGAAATGATGGCTCAACATGTCCTAAATCTTAGGAGGGATATTAAAATTTATATTTATACAGTCTAAATGTTCCTTTAAAAAAACAGCTCAAAGAAGAATATACCAACACACCTTTATAATAAAATTATCAAAAGTCAAGAACAAAAAATTGTAAAAGCAGCAAAGACAAAAGCAACTTGTTACATGCAAGAGAAACCTCATGAAGCTATTAGCAGATTTCTTAGCAGAAACCTTGCCATTCCAGAGTGGGAAAATATATTCAAAATGCTGAAAGATTTTAAAAAAAGAAAAGAAACTTTCAGCCAGTAATACTATATCCAGAAAAACCAGTCCTTGAGAAACACTTCCCCAGATAAACAAAAGCTAAGGGAGCTCATTAGCACTGGACATGTTTTACAGAAATGGTAGAGGGAATTCTTTCAGTAAAAAAAATTACAATATTTAGTAACATGAACGTATGAAAGTAAAAACCAACTGGCAAAGATAAGTATGTAAATTCAGAATTCTCTAATACTATAATGGTGATGTGTAAACCACTTTTAACTTTAGTCTAAAGATAAAATACACAAGTATTAAAAATAACTGTAGTCAACATAATAAGTTAATGGAGACGCAATATAAGAAGATGCAAATTGTGATACCAAAAATATAAAAATTATGTGTGTGTGGGTGAAAAGATTCGACTTTTTGTGTACAATTGTAAATAAATTGTTATTAGCTAAAAGTAAACTCTTATAACTAGAAGGTATTTTACGTGAGCCTCTTGGTATCCACACAAAAAAAGAACCTCTAGTAGGTATATATAAGGTAAAGAAAAAGGAATCAAGCATACCACAACAAAAAAATTTTATAAAATTACAAAGGAAGACTGTAAGAGAGGAAGAACATAAACTGCAAAACAGTCAAAATAACAAAATGGCAATGTGGTGTCCTTACCTAGCAATAAGTACTGAAAATATATATGGGTTACATTTCTTCAGTAAAAATACAAAGATCAGCTGAATGGATTTTTAAAAAATCTAACAATATGTTGCTTACAAGTGACTTAATTTAGCTTTAAGAACATACTTGGGCACAAAGTGAAAGGATAGAATGAATACTCCATGCAAATGGTAACCAAAAGACAGTAGAGGTGGCTATATTTATATCAGAAAGAAACAGACATCAAGTCAGAAACTGTCGCAAGAAACAAAGAAGGTCATTATATACCAAAAGGGTCAATTAATCAGGAGGATATAACCTGTGTAAAAATATATGCACCTAACATCTAGAAGCTAAATATATACAGGAAATGTTATCAGAAATGAAAGGATAAATAGATAGCAACACAATAATAGAAGAAAATAGATACCATGCTGTCAACATTGGATATATCATCTATATTTTTAAAAATCAATAAATAAGCAGAAGACTTGAATAACATTATAAACCTAATGGATCTAATAGCATATACAGTCATTTCACTCAACAGCAGCAGAGTGCACATTTTTCTCAAGCATATCTGGAATTTTCTCCAGGATAGATTATATGTTGAGTCACACAACAAGTCTTAAGTTGAAGGTGGAAACCACAGCAAGTATCTTCTGACCACAGTGGTATTAAGCTAGAAGTCAATAACAGGAAGAAAATTGAAAAGTTCACAAATGTGTGGAAATATACAGACTCTTGAGCAATCAGTGGGTCAAATCTAAAAGGAAATATCTTGAGTGAAAAAAAAATGGAAACAGGACACATCAAAACTTATGGAATGAATACTGCAAAGGACTAAAAGGGAGGTTTATATCAATAAACTGCTACATTAAGAAAAAAAAAAGTCTCAAACAACCTAACTATGCACCTCAAAGAAATAGAAAAAGAAAGCAAACCAATCCCCAAATTAGCAGATGGAAGGAAATAATAAACAAGAGCAAAAATAAACTAGAGGCTAGAAAAACAAAAGAAAAGCTCAACAAAGCCAAGAGGTTTTTAAAAAAATATAAACAAAATTGACAGACTTAAGTTTGACTAAGAAAAAAAGGAGAGAAGTTTCAAATAAATAAAACCAGAAATAAAAAAAAGACATCACAACTAATACCCAGAAATAAAAAGGATCATGAGACTACTGTGAACAATTATAAGCAAACAATTTGATTAACTTATAAGATATGGATAAATTCCTAGACACACAGAACATACAAAGATGGAATCATGTAGAAATAGGAAACATTAACAGAACATTGAATAAAGAGATTGAATCATTAATCCCAAACTTTTCAACAAAGAATAACCTACAACCAGATGGTTTTATTGGTGAATTGTACAAACATTTAACAAAGAATTAATGATAATATTTCTCAAACTCTTCCAAAAAATTGAAAAGGATGAAAAACTTCAAACTCATTTTATGACCCCATTATTGCCCTGGATACCTAATCAAATAGTTATTATACAGGAAAAGAAAAATTACAGGTTAATATCCATGATGACTATATATGTAACATTTCTTTTTAAAAAATTATTATTTTTATTTTAAAGATGTGAGGTACAATTCAGGGTTAGGTATATAAGTGGTCTTTGTGCAGGTAAAGTTTGGGTACCCTTATTGATGTTATGTGCCCCCCTCCCCTGGCAGTATCCCACTACTGCCAATCTCTTTGTTATAGTATTATGATACATTTCTCGTCAAAATGCTAAAAGCCTAAATTCAATAACAAATTCAAAAGATGACACACCATGATCAAGTGAGATTTAACCACGGGGTGCAGGAATGGTTCGGAATGAATGTGATATGACACATAAACAGAATAAAGAATAAAAACATGTAGTCAGCTCAATCGATGTAGAAAAGGAATCTGATGAAATTAAATATCCTTTCATGAAGAATACTCCTCACTAATTAAGTATAGAAGGAATGTACTTCAACATGATGAATGCCTTGTATGATAGTATCCAGAATATATAGTGCTCAAATAATCAGCATTAATATGCTCAACAGTAAAAAGCTGAAAGCTTTTCCTCTAGAGATCAGGAAGAAGACAGAGATGTCCACTTATTACTACTTCTATTCAAAATAGAGCTAGATGTCCTAGCCAGAACAATCAGGCCAGAAAAAGACATAAATGGCATCCAAATTGGAAAGGATGAAAAAGAAATTGTCTTTATTTGCAAATTACATGATATTATGTAAAGAAAACGCTAAAGATACCAGCCAAAAACTGTTAACACTAAAGTAGCAAGATACAAAGTCAGCATACAAAAATCAGTTGTATACATATACCAAAATGCCATGTTGTACACTTTAATTTTTATATATTAATAATGAACTATCTAAAATGAAATTAAGAAAGTAAACTCATGTATATTATATAAACAATTATTAAGAATAAATGTATCCAAGAAGATGAAATATCAGTGCACTGAAAACTATAAAACATTGAAGAAGACATAAAAAAGAGAAAAGATAGTTCATGTTCATATATTAAAAAAAATTAATATCTCCCCATGCCCATAGTACCCAAAGTGATACAATTCAATTAAATCTGTATAAAAATCTCTTGTCATTTTTTGCAGAAATAGAAAAAAATTCTTGAAATTTATATGGAGCTCCAATAGACACAGAATCCCCAGAACAATCTTGAGTAAAAAAAAAAAGTTGGAGATAGCACATATCCTGATCTCAAGATATATTACAAAAATACAGTAATCAAAACTATATGGTACATTAATAAAAGCAGATGTTTGCAAAAGTGGAACAGAATAGAGCGTACAGAAGTAATTCTACACATTTGTGGTCAGTTGATTTTTGACAAGGGTGCCAAGAACATACAATGGGAAAAGACTAGACTCTTCAATAAATGGTGTTGAGAAAACTTCATATTCACATGCAGATGAAGTTGGGTCCTTGTTTCACATCATTTTATCAACATCAAATCAAAATGAATTCAATACTTAAATGTAACATCTGAAACTATAAAACGACTAAAAGAAAACATAGGGCAATGCTTCTTGACATTAGGCTGGGCAGTACTTTCTGGATATGACCCAAAAGTAAGGCAACAAAAGGAAAAATAAACAAGTGGGATTACATCAAGCTAAAAATCTTCTGCACAGCAAATAAAACAATCAACAAAGGAAAGAGACAACCTAAGGAATGGGAAAGAAAATATTTGCAAGCTATATTTGTATCTCACTAGGGGTCAGTATCCAGAATATATAATGCTCAAATAATTCGGAAAATAAATAACTTGATTAAAAAACTGTCAGAGGACTAGAATAGACATTTCTGCAGAAAAGATGTACAAATGACCAAAAGGTATGTGAAAAGGTGCTCAACATCAATAATCACTAGGAAAATGCAATCATAACCACAATGAGATATCACTTAATGCCTGTTAGTATAACTGATGTCAAAATGACAAAAGATAACAAGTGTTGATGAGGATGTAGAGAAAAGGGAACCCTGGTACCCTGTTGGTGGGAATGTAAATTATTACTGCTATTGTGGAAAACAGTATGGAGGTTATTAAAAAAATTAAATTAAAAACAGAACTGTCAAAACTGTGACTATAGCTTTGGTTATATATCAAAGAAAAGGAAATCAGCATTTCAAAGAACTATCTGAAATTTTTGTGTGTTCGCTGCAGCATTATTCCTAATAACCAAACATGGAAACAACCTAGGTATCTGCCAATTGATAAATGAATTAAGAAATCTGAGATAGATAGATATACATACACACACATATTACTGAAATATAACTTAGGAAGTCAGGTGCGGTGCCTCAGGCCTGTAATCCCGGTACTTTGGGAGGCAGAGGTGAGAGAATTGCCTGATCTCAGGGGTTTGAGACCAGCCCAGGTGACTTGGTGAGACCGCGTCTGTACAATAAATTAAAAAAAAAAAAAATTAGCACGTACCAGTAGTTCCAGCTACATGGAAGGCTGGAAATACAGGCGCGTGCTACCACGCCCAGCTGATTTTTGATTTATTGTAGAGATGAGGTCTCGCCAAGTTGCCCAGGCGGGTCTCGAACCCTCAGACTCAGGCAATCCACTCATCTCAGCCTCCCAAAGTGCATGATTACAGGCTGAGCCACTGAGACCGGCTCATACATCTCTTTGAAATTCAATGTTTTCTTAGTGTATTTGCACTTCCTTTGAGAAGTGTCTTTTCATATCTTTTGCCCATTTTATAATGGGGTTGTTTGTTTTTTTCTTTTCAGCATGTTTGAGTTCCTTGTAGATCTGAGATGTTAACCTTTGTCAGACCTGGAGTTGGCAAATACTTTTTCCCAGTCTGTAGGCTGTCTCTCTGCTCTCTTCATGGTTTCTTTGGCTTTGCAGAAGCTTGTCAGTTTAATGAGGTCCCACTTGTCTATCTTATCTCTTATGGCCTGTGGGTTTCGGGTTTTGTTCAGGAATTGGATGCCAGTTCCAATTTCCATAAGGGTATGTCCTTCATTTTCTAAGGTTCTTATGGTTTGAGGTTTTAAATTTAGGTCTCTGATCCATTTAGGGTTAATTTTTGTGTATGGGGATACATAAGGGTCCTGTTTCAATCGTCTGCATGTGGTCAGCCAGTTTTCCCAGCACCATTTATTGAATAGGTTCTCCTCTTCCCAGTGGTAGGTGGTGGAGGCTTTGTCGAAGATAAGTTGGTTGAGAAATTGAGGTTTTGCTTCTGGAATCTCAATTCTATTCCATTGGTCTATATGCCTGTTCCTGTACCGATACCAAGCTGTTTTGATTGTAACTTTATACTAAAGTTTGAAGTCTGGTAATGCGATACCACCTGTTTTGTTTCTTGTTTTTTGTTTTTTGGTTTTTTTTGCTGAGGATTGTTCTGGCAATTCTTGGTCATTTGTGTTTTCATATGAATTCCTGTGTTGTTTTTTCTAGGTCTGAGAAGAAGGTTGCTGGTAATTTGATAGGTATTGCATTAAATCTGTAGATTGCCTAGGTAAGATGGACATCTTCACAATGTTGATTCTTCCAATCCATGAGCATGGGATATTTTTCCACTTGTTTGTGCCATCTTTAATTTCTTTGAGCAGTGTTTTGTACTTTTCATTGTAAAGGTCATTCATGTTTCTGGTTAGGAAGATCTCAAGGTATTTCTTTTTTTTGTGGATATTGTGAATGGAATTCTGCTTTTTATTTGGGTTTCTGTGTATTTATTATTGGTTTGAAGAAATGAGATTGTCTTTTGCACATTTATTTTATATCCTGAGACTTTGCCAAAGTCCTTTATCAGTGTAAGGAGGTTTTTGACAGATTCTCTTGGGTTTTTAAGGTATACAATCATGTCATCTGCAAAGAGAGACAGCTTGACTTCCTCTTTTCCTATTTGAATACCCCTGATTGCCTTCTCTTCTCTGATTGCTCGACCCAGGACTTTCAAAACTATATTGAACAGGAGGGGTGAGAGTGGGCATCCTTGTCATGTTCCAGTTTTCAAGGGAAATGGTTCCAGTTTTTGTCCATTTAGGAGTATGTTGGCTGTGGGTTTCTCATAGATGGCTTTTACTATTTTGAGTTATGTTCCCCATATGCCTAGCTGTTCGAGGGTTTTTATCAAGTAGGGGTGCTGGATTTTATCAAAAGCTTTTTCTGCATCTAATGATATAATCATGTGGTTTTTGTTTTGACATCTCTTGATGTATTTAATTACATTTATGGTTTTACGAATGTTGAACCAGACTTGCATCCCAGGGATGAAGCCTACTTGGTCATGATGGATGATTTTTGAGATATGTTGTTGAATCTGGTTTGCTAGGATCTTGTTGAGAATTTTACCATCTATGTTCATCAAAGATATTGGCCTGTACTTCTCTTTCTTTGTTGGGTCTTTACCTGGCTTGGGTATCAATGTGATGTTAACTTCATAAAATGATTTGGGGAGAGTTCCGTGTTTCTCAATCACCTGGAATACCTTCAGTAGGATTGGTATCAGCTCCTCCTTAAATGTCTTATAGAATTCTGCTGAAAAGCCATCTGGTTCAGGGGTTTTTTTTTGTAGGTAGTTTTCTTATTACATAGTCAATTTCCTTGATTGTTATTGGTCTATTTAGGGTCTCAATTTCTTCTTGTTTCAACCTAGGCAGGTTGTGTGATGACAGAAAGTCCTCCATTTCCAAAAAGTTTTCAAGTTTGTTTCCATACAAGTGTACATAGTAGTCTCTAATGATCTTTTGTATTTCTTTGGGGTCAGATATGACTTCATCTTCTGTGTTTCTGATTGTGTTTATTTGGGCTTTTTCTCTCTTTCTCTTGGTCAGTCTAGCTAGGGGACCATCGATCTTGTTTATCCTTTTGAAGAACCAGCTTTTTGTTTCATTGATTTTTTTGTATTATCTTTTTGTCTTCTATGTCCTGGATTTGGGCTTTTATTTTGATGATCTGAATTCTTCTGCTGAAATTAGGGTTTTGTGGTCTTGCTTTTCCAGCTTCCTTAGGTGAATTGTTAGGCTGTTAATTTGTGATCCTTCCATTTTCTTCATGTGCGTTTGTAGGGATATAAATTCTCCTCTTACTACAGCTTTCATGGCATCCCAGAGATTTTGGTAAGATGTTTCTTCATTTTCATTTGCTTCCAGGTAACTTTTAATCTCTGTTTTGATTTCATCATTGACCCAGGAGTTGTTTAGCATCATGCTGTTTAGTGTCCATGTCTTTGTGGGTTTGGGGGGGACCTTGTTGGTGCTAATGATTATTTTTATTCCACTGTGGTCCGAGAAGGTGCATGGTAAAATTTCAGTCCTTTTAAATTTGCTTATGCTTGACTTATGGCCAAGTATGTGGTCAATCTTAGAGTACGTTCCATGCAGTGATGAGTAGAAAGTGTATTCTGTGGTCTTTGGATGGAGTGTTCTGTAGGTATCAATTAAGTCCATTTGATCAAGAGTCACATTGAGGTTTCAGATCTCATTACTGATTTTTTTGTCCTGATGATCTGTCTAGGGTTGTGAGTGGGGTATTGAAGTCCCCAGCTATGATGGTATTGGAGTTGATATCTTTTTTTAGTTTGCCTAGGAGTTGCTTTATGAAAGTTTGTGCTCCTATGTTCAGTGCATATATGTTTAGGATGGATATTTCTTGTTGATGGATTGAACCTTTTGCATTATGTGGTAGCCTTCTATATCTTTTTAAATTTTTGATAGCTTAAAGGGTATTTTGTCTGAGATTAAGATCGTGATTCTTCCTTTCTTTTGTGTTTCATTCGCCTGAAAATTTGTTTCCCATCCTCTTACTTTGAGTCTGTGAGTGTCCTTTCTAGTGAGGTGAATCTCTTGAAGGCAATAGATTATTGCCTGGTGATATTTTATCCATTTTGCCTTTCTATGTCTTTTCAGTGATGCATTTAGTCCATTCACATACAAACTAGTTATTGAAATGTGGGAGTTGATCCCTATCATAGTGTTCTTTCAGAGTTGTTCTTCCTGTTTGTGTGTTGTCTTTCTTTTGGTTTTAGAGTTGGATCATGTGTGTTTTTAATCTTTTGCCTGTACTCTTGTGAAGAAAGTTGTTGTTCTTTTTTCCTTTTCTTCTGTGTTCAATACTTTCTTAAGTGTTTCTTGTAGAGGTGGTCTTGTGGCAGCATAGGTTCTTGGGGATTGGATATCTGGGAAATATTTCAATTCTCCCTCACTGATGAAGCTTAGCTTGGTTGGGTAGGTTATTCTCAGTTGAAATTGCTTATCTTTTAGAACTTTGAAGATAGGGCTCCAAGCTCTCCTAGCCTGGAGGATTTCTGTAGATAAATCTGCTGCTATTCTAATTGGTCTTCCCTGGTACATAGTTTGACCTTTTTCTCTTAAGTCTTTAGGATTTTTTCTTTTATACTTACTTTGTTTAGGCGAATTATTATATGTCTGCAGTTGGTCTTCTCATTTATTGTCTTGCAGGGGTTCTGTGAATCTCTTATGTTTGAATTTTTTCATCCTTGATGAGATGAGGGAAGTTTTCTTGAATGATTTCATGAAATGTTTGTTCCAGTGTGGCTTCTGTTTCTCTCTCTGCCTCAGGAAGGCCAATTACTCTTAGGTTCGGTCTCTTGAAGTGATCACTCATCTGTTGAAGGTTTTGTTCTGTCTTTTTGAGCTTCTTTTCTATGTTTTTGACAGTCTAGGTTAGTTCTGTGTTTTGGTCTTTGAGCTCTGAGATTCTTTCTTCAACTTGGCTAATTCGCTTTCCATGCTTATTAGTTTGTTATTTATTTCCATCACAGTATTCTTTATTGCTGTTATTTCTGACATCAGCTCCTTCCTATTTTCCTCTTGTCTCTCCTCAATTTTTTTAATTCTATTAATATCTTGATGTCTGGGTTTGTTGCATGTGACCAGTCATTCTGGGGTCTCTTCATTGTTTGTGTTCTGGAATCTGTTTTCTCAGTGCCTGATCTCCCAGGGGTCTGTGTGAGACCTATATTCTTCTTTTGTTTTTTCTTCATTTATGTGGTTTTCCCCCCTCCCTACTTTTTCCTTCCCTCCACATCACCGTCTTCTTTAATTCTTTTATTCAGGGGTAGAGGGATTAGTTTTACTTCTGTTTGTTCAATCTCCTATTCTTTATATATGTCCTCTTACTTTGTTCAATTCTGGAGTTGCACTGTAGGGTGGGGGTGATCCTTTTTGCAGTTTTGAGATTTACTTAAGGGGGGAGCAGTAATCCAAAATCTATCTGCAGGTCCTAGTATTCACTGAGAGGTGTATGGATAATTTGAAACCCACTTCCCACTGCCTTGGAACCTGTCCATGCAGTGGGGCTGTAGGTTTACTCCCTGAAATAAAATGTGGTTAGCAGAGGGAAGAGAATGGAGCAAACAGTAGGGGGTGGAGAGAGGAGTAAGGGGGGAAACAGATGAGTGTACCAACAAATGGAGAGAGAGATATACTGAAACAGATAAAAACAATAGACCACGGCTACAGACTACCCAACTCCCATACAAAAAAAATCAAACATACAATGATGGTAACATACAAGCTAACCAACCACCTAATTGGTGTGCTGTTCCTGTATACAAAGATATGGTCTACAGAGAGGAGAAAAGAGAAGAAAAGGAAGAGGGAAAGAAAAAAAAGGAACAAAACCATAGGAATAGAATTAAGTCATTAAACTAACAGAACCAATCGAGCACACTCTGAGACTTTTCGTTTAAGTCCAATGTCCTTTCAGCTCTAATTTCTAGCTTTCTTTTCAAGCTGGTAAGTTAGTCCACAGTTAGGCTCAGTTGCCCCTGGCCTGCTGTGAAGCACAGTTCAGATCATCCTCTGTTCACCATGCAAATCTGGCCTGTCTCTTTTTCAAGCTTGTTTCTCCTGTTTCAGTGTTGTTACCTTGAATCGCCAGCAGGTGGTGCTATCTCAGCTGCTCGCCCCAGAGGGGGTGGAGCCGGACAGGAGTCAGGCAGAGGCGGGAAATGGGAGCCTGCCTCAGGGCACACAGGAGGAGACCCACGGCTGGCAGGATGTCAGGGTGGCAGCAGAGGTGGCAGCAATCTCAGCAGATCTTTCCTGCAGGGGCTTCAAGGACTGAAGTCGTGGATCACCTCAGGCACGGGTGGCGTAATGCGTTATGGCGCCACGGAGGCCACAGCAGCACCAGTGGCTGCTATGTCTGTGGCTGTAGTGGCTGTCCAGACCGCTGCAATGCCCCAGTAGTGGCAATGGCCGAGCTCCATGTGAAGAGCAGGCTGCCTACATTGGGGTCCACAGCTCCTGGGGAGAGAGCCAGAGACCCTCCGCGTTCTCCTTTGCAGAGGGTTTCATCGACCAGGTTGCCCTGTTGCCATCTTGCCAAAAGTCCTCTTAGTATGTTTAGATATCAAAATTGTAATGGGCAAATCTTCATTTAAAGTCTCTAAAACTGACCTTAAACTTCTTATTTAACTTCCTTTTTATTGTTAACTTCATTTTTAAATTTCAGAGATTTATTTCTAAAATTGGTTGATTGCTCTGAAGTTTCTTCTATTTTTGTGTTACAAACATAATTAGTATATAAAAGTCAATTAACCTAAGGAAACTATTTGCTACACATTTTGATAGGCAGAGCTAATATTTTAATTTGAATTGAGATATAGACACATTGTTAAGAAAGGTATTGAGAATCAAATTAATAAATAAGGAAAGGAAATAAATGTATAATTCACAAAAAATTTAAACACAATTGATAAAGAAATAGGGAAAAAATTTACTCACCAAAAGGCAAATAAAGCAAGATTTCATTTTTTAATATGTCGGGAGCCGCAATCACTAGTAAAATAAGGTAAAAGGAACCTGAAAACAGGAAAAACGCCAGCTGGGAGCAAGGGGTCAGTAAAATGTGGCCATGACGGAGGCAAAGCCCCATGGATCCTGTTGACAGACCTTCCCTAACTTTGAAGGATTGCGTGCATAGGCTTGAGAATGTTACCTCTTTAATTGAGATAATAGATGCGCAAATGGATGATGGCATTTGACAGCAAAAATTATACATAGGCATAATGGAAGTAAGATTGCAGCAAAAAGAGTGCCCCTTAGGGTTGTCAGGATGTTTTTCAGTAACAGCAGGAGGCTGAGAAGAACGAGTCGACCACTTCCTCATAAACAACAGACCCCAGCTGAGAGCTCGTGGAAAACAACAGTTTGAGATTTAAAAAAATAGGTTAAGATATTTTAGGATTAAATAAGTAGTTTAATGAAGATAGAATTTAGAATATTAATAATAAGATAGTAAGATAAGATAAACTAGTAAGATAAGAGATATATAATAGAATAAGTGATAGTTAAGAAAATATAGAGACATAAGGATAGAAATAAGATTAACAGAAATAAATATATAGTAGTAAGTAAGTTTAAATAAGACTTAGGGTTAAGGTTTAGCTTTATAGGGTAAGGATATTATAGGCCTATAATAGTAAATAGTTATGAGAAAGTTAGGAAGAAAATCAGGATGTTCATAAATGTTTGACTTAAGAAAAACACCATCTGTGGTTGAAATTGTTAAAGGTCAACCTTATTGTGAGTGCAAAAAGGATGTACGTGGGCGTTTGGTTAGCAACATAAGATACACTTGTGGGTACAGAGCTGAGTGGAAAACCTATATAAGCTTGTGAAAAATAACTAAAAATTGGCAGAGTCTTGAGCTCTCCCCAGGAAGAGGATTCCTGTCATTTTTGTCTTTTCTTTTTCGCCACTTCCTGATTCCCGCATCTCAAGCCTTGACTCTCTCCTGGAGCTGGAATACAGCATTAATATATAAATTTTAAAGGCTTTAAGATTATAATATCTAACTTACGTGTAGATCAGATGATATTTTCCTTTTATTAAGTCTTAGCAATAATTTTTTTGTTAATCAGTTTTGCAGTATATAAAATATATCAGTATATATATATATATATATATTTGAGTTGGAGTCTCACTTGGTCGCCCAGACTGGAGTGCAGTGGCCGCTCCTGGCCACCGCATCCTCTCCTGCTGGGCTCCAGCGATCCTTCCGTCTCAGCCTTCCAAGTAGCCGGAATTACAGGCACGCGTTACCACGCCCGGCTGATTTTTTGATTTATTGTAGAGATGAGGTCTTGCTGCCCAGGCGGGTCTCGAACCTGCGAGTGTATTTTTTATTAAAAATAAAAAGGCGGTGAGTATATTTATTAAAAATATACTCACCGCCTTCAACCCAGTAATTCTATTTCTGGAAAGCTACCTTAAAATACAAACCAAATTAGTATAAACTCTTTAAGATTAACATGATCATTGTAGTATAATTAATTTTAGATTGGAAATTTAAAAATAATCTACTGTCCTAACAATAAATTAGTATTTAAATACAGTATGTTACAGTTATTTTGTAAATTAATAAAAATAAAGCAAATGATGTCAAGGAAAATATTTCTGGAGATTCCAGTCTATTATATTATCAGTAATTGTATGTGATAAAAATATGGATGATTATTTATGTTTTTTTAATGTTTTCTAATTTTCTATTACTGTTCCTTTTTGTGGCACACAATGAATTTTTTAGTCAAAGCCATTTGCCACTTCTTTTCTACTAGCAAAATCCTGAATTATTTTTAGAAAAGTCTTATGTGCAACACAAATTTAGTAACCCTTGAAAGAAGATGACATGAGACACAGTTGTGCTTCATAAAATATAAACAGAAGGGATTGAATGAAGCTTCAAAAAATTTCTTTAAAATGCTTTAGTTCTTGGTGGCACCCACCTTTTGTTTTCTGCCTTTCCCTTCTTCATGCCTGCAATAAAATACAATGGTGGAAGTGAAATAACCAACTTGTGACAAGACCACAATATGAAGCTAAAGTCCCATGCTAAGGAAGGCTTAGTGGAAAGACAGAGGACACCTGTCTTTTTTTCTTTTTTCTTTCTGAGTTGGAGTCTCACTCTGTCACCCAGATTGGAGTGCAGTGGCCACTCCCGGCCACCGCAGCCTCGACCTGCTGGGCTCCGGCGATCCTTTCACCTCAGCCTCCCAAGTAGCTGGAACTGCAGGTGCATGCTACCATACCTGGCTAATTTTTTATTTATTTATTGTAGAGATGAGGTCTCGTCAAGTTGCCCAGGCGGGTCTTGAACCCGCGGGCTCAGGCAATCCACTCACCTCAGCCTCCCAAAGTGCTGGGATTACAGGCTGAGCCACAGAGCCCGACTGGCACCTGGATTTCTAGTACTGTTTTGGAGATTCTTCCAGCCCTGGGCTGCCTACCTTCAGACTTCTTAACAGGCAAAAACTAAATTCCTAACTTGTTTAAGCTATTGTTTAATTACACATTCTGTTACTTAAAACTGAAAGCAGTTTCTGACTGGCACAGTTATATATGTGTTATGTATGTAAGTACATATGTTAATATACTTAATATATTCGATTGTACTTGCATATATTTGAATTGATTGGGTTGTTTCTATATAATTGCAAATTGTATATATAGGTATATGAATCAAATACATATACATACATATATATCATATGTATGAATAAATATGAGTATACTAGACAAATATTTTCTTTAAAAAGTTATTTTTAACTTGAAGGTTTGGGGTACAATTCAGGGTTAGGTATACAAATGTTCATTATGCAGGTACCCTTGCTGGTGAAGTGTGTCCCCCCGACAGTTTCCACTACTGCCAATCCCTTTCTTATAGTATTATGATAATTGTTCAAGGTCTGTTTATGAGTGAGAACATGTGGTACTCAGTTCTTTGTTTCTGTGATAGATCACTGAGTATTATAGACTCTAATCCATCCATGCTGCTGCGAAGTTCATAATTTTGTCCTTCTTTATTTCTGTGCAATATTCCTTCATCTATATGTACCACATTTTTTCTTATCCAGTCCTCTTTCGATAGGCAGCACGGTTGGTTCCATGTTTTTGCTATTGTGAATAATGCTGCAATAAACGTGTGTGTGGGTATCTTCTTCATAGAATGATTTGGGTTCCTCCAGTTATAGTACCGATAGGGGGATCGCTGGGTTATATGGAACGTTGATTTTTAGATCTTTTAGGAATCACCAAAGTGTTTTCCCCAAAGGTTGTGCTAGTTTGCACTCCCACCAACATTGTAGAAGTGTTTCCTTTCCCCATGTCCTCTCCAGTATCTGTTGGTTTTTGTTTTTGATAATGGCCATCCTGACTGGAGTTAGAAAACACAGGAGACACCCTTATGGCAATTGGAACTGGCAACCAATTCCTGATCAAAACCCCAAGTGCCCATGCCATAAGAGATAAGATAGACAAGCGGAACCTCATCAACTGACAAGCAAAGTCAAAGAAACCATTTAGAAAAATAATTTCTATTCATTCTTTGAGATTTAGCTCAAAGTTACTTCCTCTGGGAAGCATCTTCATTTTCCTTTCTGAAACTTGAATGTACCTCTATTATAATATTATTAACCTTATATTGTAATCAGTTGTATATAGATATACCTTCCTACTCCCACTCTCTTGACTATCAGTTTTTATTGGTCAGAGATATTGCCTCAATCATCACTTGTATGCATTTAATATATTATAATAGATTAGTTAGATAGAGAAGCAAACATTCTAATGATTCATTTAGATATTATTTTCATCTTGGTTGTACCTCTTTAATTAGATATGTTCTCAATTCTGTTCCAATGTCCTGTATGTTATGATATCCACAACAGTCATTCAGTGATATCATTGACTTACTGATAATATTTGCAATATGTATGTGTTAGAGTTGTTGATTTCATCTAAATTATGAAGTATTACATCTGGTGTTCATTGTTATAGAATTTAGATTTGAAGTGTAAGAGGATTTTTTCAAATATTTACGTAGAATGCCTTTTCAGGGCTTTACAACTAGTAGTGCTATAAATAGCCTAGCACACAGATTCTGGAACCAAACTGTGTAGGAGCAGACCTGAGCCCCACTAGTTTCTAGCTTAGTATATTCAAACAAGTCACTTAACCATTTATATTATGGGTTCCTCATGGCGAAAGAAGGGTGATAATAACATTTTATTTAAAAAATATGTATACATCCATATACATCATATGTATGAATGAATAAGTGCATACTAGACAAATAATTCACATTTTAATCATTTAATACTTGACATTTTATTTTTTGTGAAAATTCACAGTAAATGGACACACAGTTCTTAGAATAATGTTGGGCGTATAGGAAATTCTCAATAAATGCTCTCTATAAGTGATTATTTGTAGTCAGAATGAATAATTAGGTCCTAATCTGCTACTTTAAAAATACACTCAAGAGTTTGTCTTTCCAAAATGTCTTTTCTTTTCTTTTTCACTGCTTCATTAAATGTGCAGTTAATTAATATATTTATGTTACAATAATCTAATTTAGATTCAGGGAATGTGTTGAATGTCCTCACATAGCTTCTCAATATGAAAATAATAAATAATTCTTTAGACTGAACAAAAATGAATCAGAGAGATTGAAATTGCAATCCCCAAATTAGCTTTGTGATGAGGAGTCTATTGACTGTAATTTAATCTTTCTCTTTGCCTCTCTTAGCTTAGATGATGTTCCCTGGGAAAATGTGAAGTTTACATATTTTGTATGCATGATTTGTAAGGAAGTCATTGATGGGAATTGTTTATGTGATAGTCTTTAGAAAGCTTGTATGATAAACCTCAACACATAAAATTTCACTTCAAAAGCAGTTATTTTAATTCGTTTTCTCATTTTGGAGGTAATGTATTGCTGTCACAAAATATGTATTTAAGTATTATGAATACTTAAAACAAGGTTGCCTCCTTAAGTACAATAAAGGTTAAATAGAATCATAAATACATTCTGGAAGAGAAAAAAAGCAAACTACTTTCAGTCAAACAAAACAGTAACTCCTTTCATATCTCTAAGTTATACTTTCTTATGTAAAATGAATAATTGTAAACTGTTTTACTGTGTGTGCCTGTGTGTGTGCGTGTGTGTGTGTGTGTGTGTGTGTGTGTGTGTGTGTGTATGCTCATTCATTTATTTAGGTGGCATTTATTCAACAAATACATGTTAATATTTGTACTAAGTATTGACATTTACATATATGGAAATGAAGCACAGGCTTTCCCTGATAAGGACAGGATTTATTGGGGAATCAGACATATAAACACATCATTGCCAAGCAATGTGTCTGTTGTGCAATCTGTTTCTACTATTCCTTCTGCCATCTAGGAGACTCTAGTGTTTCTGCAGATGCCTCTGTCACCCTGTGACCTGCAGGTACTGGGAGATCCATGGGAGGACACCCTGAAAGCTTTGAAATAAAGGTATCCAAGATGGCCCCCATGGAGCAGCAGAACAGCACCTCTCTTGCCAAGTGAGGCAAAAAGTAGGGACCCAGTCCCCAATAGACACAAGCACACTGAACAGTTTGGGACTGGTGAAGCACCCTGCACCCAGCAAATTGCTCTTTGAACACATAGAGACCAGAAAATGATGACAGATGCTGGAATCTGGGCACCTTATCTCCCACCCTGCACCAGGCTCACAAAGGAACTGAAGCCCTGCCCTATATAGGAGAGGGGGTAAGTGATCCTGGTATGATCTGGGTCAGTTCCCCCACTCTGAGTTGTGCAAGTGGGTTGGTCCCACATAGAGGAGTCCTGGTCAAGGCTAAAGCAACAGGTGCTTGGAGATCAAGAGAAGTGGAGGATAAACCTGCTCTCAGACAGCCCCCAAGAGCATGTCTTCCACCTTACTCCCAGGCAGAGAAAGTTCACCTATGGATTAAACTTGGCTGGTGCCTGCCATCTACATCTAACACCCAACATCCCTATCAAGAAGGATTACCTGCCAGCTCTGTGTGCCCACAGGGCAACCCAACCCCCCATTTAACAGAGAACTCTCTCTTTCAGGTACTGAGTGCTGACTTGAACAGGGAGGGAGTAACAGGAAAGATACCCAGAGGCTTTTGAAAATGGGAAGGCTTTTGGGCTACAAACTGCAAACAATAGACAGAGGGTCCATCCCTTCACCTGTTCACCACAGAGTACTTGCAACAGGGTCTGAAAATCAACCTGACTGGACTAACTGGGGTGGGGGGGTGTGGAGGAGATCTGCATCAGAGAGGCCTTTCACAGTGGAACACAGAGCAGAAGTGAGTGCCCTTCTCTTTCTCACTGAGTGATCTATATTGAATGACAGAAAGGGCTATAGAAAAGAGGAACATTGACTAGTTTCACAGCAACAAAACCAAAGAAGAAAGAGAAGAGTGACTTTTCACAAATGAGGGAGAATCAACAAAGAAAAAAACCCAACAACAACAAACGAATCCTCATGTCTTAAATAGATAGTGTCCAAAAAAGCAAGTATCAGAGCACAAACAATGGAAATGCCCAAAATGACCTGCCCCAGATAACAGTAACAGAACTCAGAGGTTGGATGGCTAAAATGAATAAAGAGAACTATGAGGAACTGAAAGCAAAACTCACCAATGTCATACAGAAAGTAAAAGTGGAGTTGGTCAATTTCAGAAAGGGCTATTCTAAATAATGGAAATGAAGTACTTTATCCTGGAATTTAAAAACATAATAACAAGCATGGGAAGCAGACAGAGAAAAGAATCTCAGAACTTTTAAGATCAAAATACGGAACTAGCCCCGTGTGTCAAAACACAGAAAAAAGAGTCAAAAAGAAAGAGCAAAGCCTCCAAGAGAAGTAAGACTATGTCAAGAAGTCAAATCTATGCCTGACTGGTATCCCTGAAGCAGAAACTGAGAACACCATGGAACAAGCATTCCATGAAGTCTTCCAAGAAAACTTTCCACATCTCACTAGGGAGGCCACCATTCAAATGTAAGAGATTCAGAGAACTCCCGCAATGTATCACATGAGAAGACCATCCCCAAGACTCATAGTAATATGCCTGCACATAGTAAGCATGAACGAAAAAATCTGAAAGGCTGCAAGAGAATAAAGTCAGACCACCTGCCTAGGAAGATCACTAAGATAAAGTCACAAGTGCAGGATATAAAAGACAAAAATAACATAGAAAGGATCAACAAGACAAAAAGCTGGTACTTTGAAAGGATAAATAGGATTGATGGATCTGTGGCCAGATTGACCAGAAAGAGAGAGAGAGAGAGAGAGAGAGAGAGAGAGAGAGAGTCCAGATACACACAATTAGAAACAAAAAAGGTAATGTCACAACTGACATCTGAAGAAATTAAAAATAATATAAGAGATTACTATAAATATCTGTATGCAAATCAACCAGAAAATCTAAAGGAAATGGAGGATTTTCTGGTGCCACACAACCTCTCAAGGTTGAAATAAGAAGAAATTGAAACTCTAAACAGACCAGTATCAATCTAGGAAATCAATTCAATTATCAGAAAACTTCTCACCAAAAATGTCCTGGACCAGATGACTTCCCAACTTAATTCTACAAGACATCCAAGGAGAAGGAGAGACCTATCTTGTTGAAAATATTCTAGGCAATTTAGAACAATGGAATTCTCCTCAACTCATTTTGTGAATTTGAGGACATACTGATACCCTAACCTGGTAAAGCCCCAAATTACAGGTCAATCTTCTGGATGAAAATAGACACAAACATTCCTAACAAGATTCTAGCAAACTGGATCCAACAAAACATCTCAAGGATTATCCATCATGGCAAGGTGGCTTTATTCCTGGGATGCAAGACTGTTTCAACATTGGAAAGATATAAAAGTAATTCAGCACATTCACTGATGTGAAACCAAGAACAATATGATTATATCATTAAACACAAAAAAAGCATTTGAAAACTCAATGTCCCTATCTGATAAAAATGCTTGAACATCTAGTCATAGAAGGAACATTCCTCAAAACAATAAGAGCCATCTGTTATAAACCCACAGCCAACATTTTGCTAAATGAGCAGAAGCTGGAAGCATTCCCCCTAAGAACGGGAACTAAGAAAGGATGCCCACTCACCCCATTCCTATTCAACATAGTGCTGGAAGTCCTAACCAGAGCAATCATGTAAGAGAAGGAAATCAGGGGTATCCAAATAGGAAGAGAGGAAGTTATGCTATTCCTCTCTTTAGATGATATGATTCTATACCTAAAAAACACTGGTGAGTCTGTCTGAGGCCTCTTCACACTGATGAATGACTTTTGTAAAGTCTCTGGCTACAAAATCGATGTGCAGGAACAGTCGCATTTCTATATACCAGCAGCAAGCACACAGAGAACCAAATAAAAAGTACAGTCCTATTTACAATAGCCACAAACACAAAAATGAAATACCTTGGTATTTACTTAACTAAAGTGAAAGACTTTTACAACGTAAACTACAAGATGCTGCTCAAAGAATTCAAGGATGACACAAACAAATGGAAAAACATCCCATGCTCATGGACTGGAAGAATCAATATTGTCAAGATGTCCATCCTACCCAAGAAATCTACAGAGTCAAGGCAATACTCATCAGGTTACAAACATTTTTCACAGACCTGGAAACAACAATACAGAAATTCATATGGAAACAGAAAAGAGCACGGATAGCCAAAATGATCATCAGCAAAAGGAACAAAGTGGGAGCTACCACACTTTCAGGTTTAAAACTTTATTACAAAACGACAGTAACCAAACAGCATGATGTTGGTACAGAAATAGGCACATAGACAAAAGGAACAAAACAGATATTGTGGAAGTGAAATCATGGTCTCTGAACCAGTTCATCTTCGACTAGGCCACCAATAACGACCATTAGGGAAAAGAGACCATATTTAGCAAATGGCGCTGGGAAAACTAGCTAACTACATGCAGGTCTTTTGTCATGGCAGGTCTTTTTTGTCATGAATCTTCCTTCTTCCTTCTTCACTTTTTTTTGTTAATACATTTTGTTTAAAAAAAAAAAAAACTGAATGGATCAAAGACCTAAACATAAAACCTTACATTATAAGATGCCTAGAAGATAATGTAGGAAGCACATTTATGCACATTGCAATAGGCAACTAATTTTTATTTATTTATTTATTTATTTTACAAAGCATGATTTATTGAGAGAACAGAAAAGCTCCCACAGTGGTAGGGGACCCAAGGGGTTGCCTGGCAATGAATTCTTGACCAAGTCTCCAAAAGCAAATGCCATAAAAGATAAGATAGACAAGTAGGACCTCATCAAACTGAAAATCTTTTGCACAGCAAAAAAACAAACAAACAAAAACCACAAGAGAGTAAAGGTACAATCCTCAGAATGGGAAAAAAAATTGCAAATTATGCATCTGACAAAAGTCTAACATCCGAATAAAAACAACCCCACTAAAAAGTAGGCAAAGGACATGAACAGACACTTCTCAAATGATGACATACAAGCAGCTAACAGACACATGAAAAACTGCTCAGCCTCACTAATACTCAGAGAAATGCAAATGAAAACTACAATTAGATACTACCTAATTCCAGTGAGAATGGCTATCGTTAATAAGTCAAAAACAACAGGTGTTGACACAGCTGGGGAGAAAAGCAAACACTTCTACACTATGGGTAGGAACATAAGCTAGTTCAACATCTATGGAAAGCAGTTTAGCGATTCCCAATAGAACTAAAAATTGATCTTCCGTAAGATCCAGCAATCCTTCTCACGAGAATATACTTGATTGAACATAGATTGCTCTACTAAAAAGACACCTGCACACGCATGTTTATTGCTGCACTATTCACAATAGCAAAAACATTCACCCAACCCTGCTGCCCATTGAAAGTGGACTGAATAAAGAAAACATGATATATATACACAATGGAATATTACACAGCCATAAAGAGACCTCGTCTCTACAATAAAGTAAAAAAATTAGCCGGGCATGGTGGCACATGCCTGTAGTTCCAGCTACTTGGAAGGTTGAGGTGGAAGGATCGCCTAAGTCCAGCAGGTTGAGGATGTAGTAGCCGGGAGCATGCCACTGCCCTCCAGCCTGGGTGACAGAGTGAGACTCCAACTCAAAAAAAACAAAAAAAGGAAATCATGGCCTTCGTAGCAACTTGTATGCAGTTGGAGGCCATCATACTAAGTGAACTATCACATAAACAAATAACTGAATACCACATGATCTCACTCATAAGTGGTCCCTGATCACTAGTCATTAGCACAAGGTTGGGATCAGCAGTTGCTAAGCACTGCTAGGGGAAGGAAGAGGGAGGGAGGGAGGGACTATGGTGGGCAAGTGACAACACGAATAGTACCTGGTCCACTACCAGGGAGCATGAGGGCCAACTAGAAGCCCAAGCTTCATCTGCATGCAGCTTACTTATGTAGTAAATCCTCACTTGTACCCTATAGCTCTATAATAAATAAATACATTAAAAAATACATGTATATAATTTATGTATTTTAAAATCACATCACACTCAGTGATCTAGCACAGAAACAAAGAACAATCTCATATGTTCTCACTCATAAGCAGACCTTGAACAATTATCATAATGTTATAAGAAAGGGATTGGCAGTAGTGGGAAATTGCCAGGGAGTGGATGGGTTTGGCAGTAGTGGGAAACTGCCAGTGGAAGGGGGGACACACCTCATCAACAAGGGTACCTGCATAATGAACATTTGTATACCTAACCCTGGATTGTACCTCACATCTTTAAAATAAAAAAATTTTTAAAAAATCTTAGGCAAAAAGACTTAGGCAAAATGCTGGATAATGAATATATTCAAAGTGCAAACCGGGCTCGGTGGCTCAGCCTGTAATCCCGCGTATTTGGGGGACTGAGGTGAGTGGATTGCCTGAGCCCGCAGGTTTGAGACTCACCTGGACAGGCAAGACCTCATCTCTACAATAAAATTTAAAAAAAAAATTAGCCGGACGTGGTAGCACGCGCCTGTAATTCCGGCTACTTGGAAGGCTGAAGCGGAAGGATTACTGGAGCCCAGCAGGCGAGCCTGCGGTGGCCAGGAGCAGCCACTGCACTCCAGTCTGGGCGACAGAGTGAGACTCCAACTCAAAAAACAAAAAACAAAAACAAAGCACAGAAGAACAGCAGAAATTTCAGGTCTTCATGATGAAGAGCAGTTTCTGGAATCAGGCTGCTCTGGGTTCAATCCCAGCTCTGCCACATATTAGCAACGTGATACTAGGATAATTACTTAATTGCTCTGTGTCTCAGGTTTGTGTTATCTAACAAATGCAGACGATAACTACATATATTTTAAAAGTTTGTATATATGTATATGTACACAATATTTTAAAGTTGTCTTTGAAAGCAAAGTCAATTAACTACCTGTACAGTCACCAGATTACCTTAGTATTATTTGTTAATCCACCCATTCATTCTTTAAATATTTTTTTGAGTTTTTCATGTATAGAGAATTCTAGACTCTAGGGATCTAAAGATGACAGACAAGGTCCTATACTCAAGGAGTTTATTATCTAATAAAGCATTTTATAGTTTAAATGTAAATTATTTATTTTACTAGATATATGTTAAGAAAAGGTATCTTCAAATTTGTTTTTATGGTGTGTGACTTATTCAACCTGCTCATTTATTTTTTTATTATGCAAATGCATATTGATTATCTAATGTTAGCTAAGTACTCCTGGTAGTTATATATTTTTAAAAATAAATTTATTTATTTTAAAGATGTGGGGTACAATTCAGGATTGGGTGGATAAGCGGTCATTTTACAGGTATACTTTTGGTCTCCCTTTGCTCCCCTCTTTGCTTGGTTTGAGATCATATACCCTTGTTGATGTGAAGTATCTCCCCCACCCCACTCCAGTAGTTATCAAGGCTGTTCACAAGGTCACTTGAGAGAATTGCACTTCTTCACCCCCTGCCAGATGACTTGCTTTAGCCAATTAAATGTGAGTGGGAGTCATAACTTCTGCCACTTTGAATGAATTTAAATATAAAAGTGATCATGGAGAATGTGGCAATTGGAGCCTATACTAATCTGGTGATTAAGTGACTGATGAATAGAGCTCCACTTTGGATTAATAATGGCTCTGTAAATTGACATGAAAGATATTGTGTTAAGTCATGAAATGCTGGAGTTTTTTTTTGTTGGTGATGCATAACATAGCATATGCTGACTAATGTAGCACCAGTCTAGATGCTGAGAATGTAATTGTAACTAAAGCAGATAAAGTACCTGCCTACCATGAAACTTATGTTCAAGTGATGAAACAAAAAAATAAAAAAACAAAAAATTGATATAGAATATGATGATAAATAGTAATAAGTGCTATAAAAATAATGTTTAGTATGGAGATTAAGAATGACAGTATTTTATATAGAATTTTCATGAAAGTTATTACCTTACTTGTGAAGGTTTACTTGATTAGCAACCTGACTTAAAGGAGGGCAAGAATATTCAGGTACTGCACTAGCAAACATATTGCTAAAGGCCTAGCACATAGATTCTGAAACTAACCTGTCTACACAGCCCTGAGCCCTATAATAACTAGTTCTCACAAATATTTGGATAAGCAATGAGGAAATATGGAAATCTGAGTCAAGAGAGTGTGCCAATCAGATTTGCTGTGATTTGTATGGTTGTGAGATGAAGGGAGTGTGACAATGGCTAGAAGACGGAATGAGAGCACGAGGTATGTAGGGGGACAGATCTCTGAGAAGGAAGGAATGTCAGAATGAAAACCTGGGCCAAACAGAATGAGAAGTCAGATCTCATTTTGAATTCCAGGGTAGATTTTGCCCTTGAGGCATATTTAGAGGTGAATACTCTATCATAGTTACTCTTTAGTTACAATGAGCATTAAGATTAATGTAGTGCATGCTATTGGCACCCTGCTTATATTCCCTTGATTAATTATCATTTCCTGTGTTTGTAAGTCCCACTCTCAGTCAACCATCATCTTTGCCATGAGGTCTCTGCAGGAAGGCCTAAAGTATGAGGAAATTAACTCCTTGTAGTGGAAGTCCTCAAAGAATTACTTACAGAATGTGGGTAAATGCCCAGTTCTCGAACCCCTTGGGCAGACTCTGAGGTGTTCTACAATGACACCTAAGACTTCCTGGTGAGATTAAGCTTCCATTGTCCAGATTGCTAACATGTCTGACAATGCACTCTTAATTTTTTTTTCTCTTTCTCATCTCTCTACTCCCTAATGGTATTTTCATTAGGAAATAAATTATTTGTACTCAAGTCAGATCTGCATCTAAGAAAATCCAAATGAAGACAGTTTGTTTATGGATGAAAATTTCTTGAGGTTGAATATTTTCTAACGTAAATCCTAGGATTTTTATGTTCTGAAAGTGAATCAACATTTGCTGATGGTTCATAGATACAATACTGCAGAGATGATCATATTTAATCCTCAAAGCAATCATATTATGTTTGTAGTTGGCAACTGCTAGAAGAGGAAGTAGCTATTTATATATAATATTGAAGCACAAGAGCAGGGGTTTGTTTTATTTACTGATGAATCCAAAAGACATACAGACACTTGATGAGTATTTTATAGAATGCTGAAATAGTTCGCCCCCATCTGGGAAGGATGTTTTTTATGGAAAAGTCGAGTTTAAGGGCATATGTACTCAAGTTCAAGAGCATATGAACTATGAAGGAGAAAGGAGTTTTCAAGCAAAGGAGAGCCATCACATGAAGCAATCACAGTGATCGGTAGGATAGCACCTATGAGGTACCCTTGATAGTGTGAATGTTATAAACATTTTTATAGAGGCATTAACAAAGGCTAAGAGAAGTAATGCTTTCTATTCACAGTCCCAAAACTGATGAATGAAAGTAACTAAATGTGAGTTCAGCCTTGTCTCTGTCTCTCTTCTAGAGCTTTGGAAGCTAAAGATCAAGGTGACAGCACATTGGTATCTGCTGAGGTCTCTTTTCCTGGTTTGCAGATGGCTTCTTTCTTGCAGTACCATCACATGGGGGGAGGAGGAGGGAGGGGAGAGAAGAGAGGGGTAAGGGGAGAGGGGAGATGGGAGAGAAAGAGAGTAGGAGAAAGAGAGAGTAGGAGAGAGAGAGAGATAGATCTGGTCTTTTCTGCTTCTTGTGAGGGCAGTAATTCCATCATGTAGGCTTCACCCTCCCAACCTCATCTAAACCTAATTACCTCCCAAAAGCTCCACCTCCAAATAGCATAACAATGGGGATTAGGATTTTAACATACTAATGGGATTTCACAAACATTCAATCATAACAATGTGCATAAATTAACAGGATGTTTTCAATATTATTTCTCATGTGTAACTGTGGAATTTAATGGACTTAATCTGGGACCAGAATGGGAAATATAGACTGTTAACGAAGAAGCAATAGGGTGAAGGAAGGAGAAAGACTAGCATTTTCTTTTCCATACATATATTGAGTCCAGGTGTCACTCTGTCACCCAGGCAGAAGTGCGGTGGCACAATTACAGCTCACTGCAGCCTTGACTTCCTTGACTCAGGCAATCTTTCCACCTCAGCCTCTCAAATAGCTGGGACTACAGGTCCTCTTCCATATTTTAACAAGTAAACGGTAATATATAAACAAGATAATTCTGCAAAATATGATAAATCACAACATAAAAAAGTGCCTCAAATAAACAAACTCTTGTGAGGAAAGATAGTAAAATTTAGCTAAGAGGTGTTCCCATAAAGGAGAATAGAGGGTCATTCTTTTGAACCTCAGTGACTGAAAAGAATGAGAAAAGATATTCTCTAATACAACTCCTGTAATGGTTTCCTGAGGCTTGAGACCCCAAAGCCAAAACAAAACAAAGCAAAAAAAAGTAGGCAGAGTCCTTAGAAGCAGACCAGTGAACCCACACTCACTTGTACCCCATGGCTGGGAACACAATTGTTAGTTATAGAAGTGCATCTAAGTGCATCCCTGAGGTTTTCCATGACCTCCATCAATCTCCCTCTCCTTAGACCCTCTCATTTACCAGTCAGCAGCATGACTTATGTTATGCATATTCATTCTTCCCTGCCTCTAGCACAGAGACCTAAACACATTATTTCATGAATCACTATCATAACCTTTAACGGTTGGGAGTATATTAAAATGAAAACAATTCCATTTGAATCCTATTTTTTGCCCTTGGATAAATGTAGTCAATAATTAAGGTGACAGATTTTTATGGAGGACATCTCATGTTGTTTTTAATGATTATTTACACATCATTTTCTCCTTGTCTGAAAAACATGTTTCATGTTTCTACTAACTCAAATTCTCAAAGTCTAATCTAATTTTTTCTCTTTACATATGCCAGAGATTTTTAAAATCAGTAACTGTTGTTTTGTGAAATTCACTGTAAATAATTTGGGTAGAAAACTGGATATGTGGTCTCCAGAGTTTCTTCTTTCATTGGAATTATGTGATTTTCTGCCTAAATCTTTCTTGAACTCTGTCCAGAAGTGTTTGCTTATTATTAGAAATATCTGAAGAGTCCTATTTTAACACTGTTTACTAATAATACAGAGCCCTAGGGAACCTAGTTTAGCAAAGTTTTAGTGTATTCCAGC
This sequence comes from Carlito syrichta, assembly GCF_000164805.1. Classification (NCBI taxonomy): domain Eukaryota; kingdom Metazoa; phylum Chordata; class Mammalia; order Primates; family Tarsiidae; genus Carlito; species Carlito syrichta. Next base: position 115,800 of record NW_007257470.1, read on the forward strand.
AAGACTAGCGACCTAAAAGAATTTAGAAAAAGAAATAACTTACAAATATCAAAAACAAAACAAAAGGCATCAAAGGGAAGAGAATAGAAATTGTTTGGGCTATAAGACATTCGTTTCTCACACACTTAATCTTTAATGTATTACTTAATAAAATTTAACACCCTGGCATTTTTCTCTGGAGAATATTTCATCCTCCTGTACACTATTCTTTTTCTTTAGTGGAGCATCTATAATACTCATTTGCCTGTGTACCACACTGTCTGGCATATAATCACACACTGTTTATATGATTCTCTAAATGCTTGTCTCCTTTAGAGATTACAAGTAATTCAATTTGCTAAAGTACTGGTTTCTTTTTGTATTCACAACATTATTGAAGTAACCATTATTATGCTTTTCAGTATAACTGACAGTCCTGGGCACAATGCCTTGCTCATAATAAATTCCAATATTGGTTGGGTTAATGCATAAATGAATAAGTACTTGCTGAGTTGAATTAAAATTAAATGCATACTGGAAAAGAATTACTGTTGGTAGGAGATATTGAAACAATTTTTGTTGACTAAGCTGTTCACACATCATTTGTCCTTAGATGTGCATTACTGAAAAAATGCCATGCACCAAGCACTGTGTTAAGGACTTTACTTATATTATCTCACTTGATCCCCATAATAATCTCAAATAAATATTGAGTCATAATTTTTCATTTTCAAGTGATAGAACACTCAAATTGGCATAAGTGGTAAGGGTTTATGGCATAACTTGATTCTGGGCCCACATTGGCAAGGAACTGTCTCTTGGCTCTGTGTTATCCGGGTATTGGCTCCCGGTAGCTTTAGCATCTTCCTTCTTGGTTGCAAGATGGCTATAGTTATAAAGCCAACAACTTCATACCTTCAGAACATTGGAAATGGACAGCTTTGTTCTGAGGAGTCTAAGCAAATGCCTCTCCAGGTGAGATATGTCCCCGTGCCTGGACCAATCACTATAACCAACCACCAGGGAGGCAGATACATAAGTTTACGCTAATCAGGAGCTCTTGTTATGGAATGGTATCAAATCAAAACTGAGAGGGAAAATAAATTGACAGAATTATCAAGATATGGCTATTAAAGAATGTGGAAATGGGCACTAGAATGTAAAACAAAGCAACATCATTAAATTAATTACTTCTGTTTTAAAGATAAGAAAACAAAGTTGCAAAGGATTAATGTCAGTTTCATAGAATTGCACAGTTAATATTGGCAGAAGTGAAATTCAAAGTCAGGTCTGTCTCCAATGCCAATATAATATACTGCCTCCTTTAAATATTTATTCATTGTCATTAGCTCTGCAACCTGTTATATCAAAAGTTCTTCTAAATTTATTTGGCCAATAAATACCATCTTGTGGACTCTTAGTATTAGCACTAAATACATTTTCTTTTCATTATAAAACGTTATCTGAATGACATATCTTTATGCTGCCATTCATTTCTATTTAACTGATACAATTTTAATTCACTGTCTGACTTTTCATCCACCCACTTATATTTTAAATTTGTTGTTTAAAGAAAAAAAAAGAGAACAACTTTTCCAAGTAGCAGTGACAGAAAATTGTTAAAAGCTATATTTATGACAATAAAAATCATGCAATTAACCAATGCATTTAGTGTAAGACTTGTCTGTTATTAAATAATTTTGGCAATGAGTCCATAGTGCTAGTTTAAGAACTTTAAGTAGATCAGTTAAGGCATTCTGGGTGAATATTATTTTTCTATTCTGCTTATCTATAACTGAAAAACAAGGTATTTATAGTAGTTTAACTGAATATATAAAATGAATTGATTAGTACATGTAAAAACTGTCATAAAGATCATCATTTTAATTTCAGGCATATTAAATATGTGTTCATTTTGTAATTCAGAGTATATGTATTCAGGACATCTTCCATAACATAAATTGGACTTACTGAAACCAAAGGTGTTCCCTTTGTCCAATACTTGCCACTAATTCCAAAGAGAATTTTTAAATCAATTTTTGGTAACCCTTTGGAGTCCTGCTTTCTCTGTCTTTCTTTCTAACCTTTTACTGGAGGAAGATTATTTCAATGTTGCTTCATATTCAAGACTGTATTGACTAGTTTTAACCTTGATGTTTTTAGTACACTCTGACACTTATGAATATTTCTGTTTGAGCAGAGATATAAGTTCACACAATCTAAAACTTTGAATTCTTCAGTTTTATAACTGAATTTAAAACAGCTGATTCATGTCCTTTGCCCATGTTTTTTATTTTATTTTAAAGATGTGGGGTACAATTCAGGGTTAAGTATACAAATGTTCATTTTGCAGGTCACTTTGTTGATGAGGTGTGCCCCTCCCCCTCTAACAGTTTCCCTCAACTGCCAATCTTATCCCCTGCCCCAAGCAGTTTCCCAATACTGCCAATCCCTTTCTTATAGTTTTATGATAATTGTTCAAGGTCTGCTTTTGAGTGAGAACATATATATAGTACTCTGTTCTTTGTTTCTGTGATAAATCGCTGAATATGATCAACTCTAAATCCATCCAAGTTGCTGTGAAGTCCATATGTTTGTCCTTCTTTATGGCTGCATAATATTCCATTGTGTATATGTACCACAGTTTTTTTATCCAGTCCAGCTTCGATGGGCAGCATGGTTGGTTCCATGTTTTTGCTATTGCGAATAGAGCTACAACAAACATGTGTGTGCAGGTATCTTTTTTGTAGAATGATTTGAGTTCCTCCAGATATATTCCCAATAGGGGGATGCTGGGTCAGATGGAAGGTCAATTTCTAGTTCTTTCAGAAATAGCCACTGTCTTCCAAAGAGGCTGCACTAGTTTGCATTCGCACCAGCAGTGCAGAAGAATTCCTTTTCCTCCACATTCTTACCAGCACCTGTTGTTGTTTGTTTTATTAATGATGGCCATTCTTACTGAGGTTAGGTAATATCTCATTGTGATTTTGATTTGCATTTCTCTGATGATTAGTGAGTCTGAGCACTTTTTCATGTGTCTTTTGGCTGCCTGTATATCTTTTGAGAGGTATCTATTCATGTCTTTTGCCCACTTTTTAATGGGGCTGTTTGTTTTTGTTTTTGTTTTTTTTTTTGGTGTGTTTGAGTTACTTGTAGATCCTAGATATTAGACCTTTGTCAGATATACAATTGGCAAATATTTTTTCCCATTCTGTGTTTCCCTGCTATCTTGATGGTTTCTTTTGCTTTGCAGAAGCTCATTAGTTTGATGAGTTCCCACTTGTCTATCTTATTTCTTATGGTATGGGCACTTAGGGTTTTGATCAAGAGTTGGTTGCCAGTTTTGATTTCCATAAGGGTGTCTTCTGTGTTTTCTAAGATTCTTAGAGTTTGAGGCTTTACGTTTAGGTCTTTGAAGCATTTAGAGTTAATTTTTGTGTATGGTGATAGGTAGGGGTCCGGTTTCAATGTTCTGCATGTGATCAGACAGTTTTTCCAGTACCATTTAATGAATAGGTTCTCCTCTCGCCGGTGGTTGTTTTTGGAATATTTGTCAAAGATGAGCTGGTTGAGAAATTGAGGCTTTGCTTCCAGAATCCCTATCCTGTTCCATTGGTCTATATGCCTGTTCTTGTACCGATACCAGGCTGTTTTGATTACTGTAGCCTCATAGTAAAGTTGAAAGTGTGATACCTCCTGCTTTTTTTCTTTTGCTAAAGATTGTTTTGGCTATTCATGGTCATTTATGTTGCCACATGAATTTCCGTATTGCCATTTACAGATCTGAGAAGAATGATGTTGGTAATTTAATGGGTATTGTGTTGAATCTGGAGATTGCCTTTGGTAGGATGGACATCTTAACTACATTGATTCTTCCTATCCATAGCATGGAATTTTTTTCCGTTTGTTTGTGTCTTCTTGGATTTCTTTGGGCAGTGTTTTGTGGTTTTCATTGTAAAGGTCTTTCACTTCTCTAGTTAGGAAGATGCCAAGGTATTTCACATTTTTCATGAATGGGATTGTGCTTTTTATTTGTTTCTCTGCCTGCTTGTTGTTGGTGTATAAAAATGCAACTGTCTTTAGCACATTTATTTTGCCCCAGACTTTGCCAAATTCCTTTATATTGCAAGGAGGTTTCTGACAGATTCTCTTGAATTTTTGAGGTATAAGATCACATTGTCAGCAAAGAGGGATAACTTAGCTTTCTCTTTTCCTATTTGGGTACCCCTGATTTCCTTCTCTGGTCTAATTGCTCTAACTAGAACTTCCAAAACAATGTTGAAAAAGAGGGGTGAGAGTCTTTCCCACTTTTTAATGGATTGTTTATTTTTATCCTTCAGCTCATTTGAGTTCCTGGTAGATCTTGGGTGTTAGGCCTTTGTCAGATACTGATACATTATTAGCAAATATATTTTGTCATTCTGTGGGTTGGCTTCCACTCTTTTGGTGGGCTTTTATTGTTTTTGACTGTGCAAAGTTTTTCAGTTTGATAAGGTTCCACTTGTCTATCTTAGCTTTTCTGGCATGTGCTTTTTGGAGATTTGGTCAAGAACTGTTGCCACCTCTGATGTACTTAAGTGTTTCCTACATTTTCTTCTAGGATTCTTATAGTTTGAGGATTTACGTTTAAGTCTCTCATCCATTTGGAGTCGATATTTGTATATAGTGATAGGTAGGAGTCTAGTTTCATTCTTCTGCATGTGCTCAGTGGACTGAATAAAGAAAATATTTTACATATACATAATGGAGTATAATGCAGCCATAAAGAAGAACAAAATTATGGACTTCTCAGCAAATCTGATAGAGCTGGAGACCATCATACTTTAGTGATCTATTACAGAAACAAAGAACTGAATACAAATGCTCTCACTCTTAATTGCATTAGCACAAGGCAGGGATTTGCAGTCTCTGGGCACTACCAGGGCAGAGAGGGAAGGAGAGAAGCACTTAATAACACAAAGGGTACCTGGTCCCAAACCAGGGGAAGTGAAGGCCAGTTGGAGGCCCAAATTTCACCTGCTGCATCCTGCTTGTGTAGTTAATCCTTACTTGTACCCCACATCTGTATAATAAAATAAAATGGCTGATGTTTTATCTGAAACAAAAACGTTAAAGAAAAAATGGAGTGTGTATATGAACCTATATTTAAGTATTCAGTGAGCCCAGATCAGCGAGCCCGGAGAGGATCATTAAATCAAGGACACTTGTCATGCCAAGTGAATCAGAGGAAGAGGCTGACATCATCATACTTGGAGAACAGAACCCAATTAGTCACCAAACCGCATGGGTTAACCCTCATACTCAAATCTAAGTCAATAATCAAGTTTAAGTTGGTCTTGAGTAAAAAATATGGCAATAGAGGAACTAGTGCTTTTTTGATATAGGAAGGCAACTAAATTTAAATTGCAAGATTAAAATTCATAAATCTTAAATCACTGGTATAATTATATTTACAGTTTGTCTACTATTGCAAAATATTTGCCAAAGTACCCACAACAATACCATCAGTGAGTCCTGTGGACTATGCAAAGTTGGATTTATTAGACTTTCTGAGTGAGGGAGAACACCCAACTTAAGAGAGGAAGAATTAGGAAAGAGTCAAGAAGCATTTGTAGGGCTGCAGTTAGTCACAGAGTTGTTTCAGTGCAGATGGTGGTAAATGAGGTCTAAGCAGGGATTGTTCAGAATTTGTAAGCTAGGTGAGTTGCTGAAACTGTCCATAGTCTTGTGTCTGGAAACCATGAGCCCATCAGTTTGTGATTGTATCTAGAAAAATGTATGTGTGAATGAGCCGGTGCTAAAATAATTCAAGATTAGGTAGTTTGTATGGCAGAACATGGTCTTTACAGTTTATGCGTTTTGCAAATCATAGTAGAATTTTGTGGTTTGTCTTTCATTTCTAATACTTGGAATAGTGACTTCCCTTTTCAATTTACACTTCATCTGAAAGGGCTCTGAGAAAGCCCTTCAGCGAGGTCTTTCATTCTTATTTACAAATTGTCATTCACCAAAATGTCATATTAAACCATTATGTGACAGTTTGCCAGGTGACAGTTTTGTCTTGTTCTAGACTTGTTTTTTTCCTGTAGGCTTAACTCCAAGCACTTAAAAAAAAATCTGTCTCAAAATATACCGTAGTATAATTTTGGAATAAATTCTTCTAAAATGTAACTTCCCTCAATGTTTTGAGATTTTCAAGTGATGGCCAGTTTCTTAAATATATGCTCTTTAAACCAAAGTACTCATTAATAGATAGGACTACTGAAATTATAGATAATCTGGGAGAAAAAACAACTATTGCTTTATATTTTTATTAAACATGTATTTATTATTGTATAAAATTACCATTTTTTGGAAAATCTTTCACACTGGACTTAAAAATATTTTGTACTTGGGTCACAGCTTTGGACTTGTCCCATAAATCTCTGAGGATGCAAATTCATTCTCATTTGCTGTTAATTGTACTTAAGGGAAAAAACTTGATAAGTACTGCTGTGACAGAATAGTATTATTAAGTAGGGAAAATTTATTTATATAAACTCTATAAGATTTAATATCTTCTAATGTTTGAAATATTCAGGCTTAATCATTTTCACAGATCTAGCTAATATTTTGTCAGAAATTTTTAAAAAGAGGGAATCTTGCATAAAGTCATAACTAAACATTTTTGTATGCTGAAATAAATAATTCCAAACTTAAAAGTCCTAGTCTTGATATTTCATTAGTTCATCCAAGTAATATTGATATTTTTAGTCCTTATCCCACCAGTTTAATTTGCTCAGTAGTCATATCTGTGAAATGTCAGGAAATTTTGATTATATTAAAATAAACCAATTATTATTTGTGTTAATCACCATATTTCTAGCTGACCAGAGAAAAATGACAAAGTGATATTTTAAAATTTTGTTATTGTGTTATGGGAGGGTGCCCATGATATTTATATTTAATATTTCCTTTTAAGAAATGCTAGCTATAAATATTTATAATATTATGATAGATTTGATAGCTAATTTGTTTCATTTTTATAATTGCAGCTGTCATATAAGTCTATTTGTTATTGTTATTTTAACTACAAATTTTAAGCTTTGACAATATGTGGCAAATTAGAAGCCATTATATAAACATTTTAATGAGCTCTCTTGCAAGATTTGACAAAGTCAGTGGGATATTTCTTTTGTTATTGTTGTCATTGTTTATGTTTCTCTTCTTGACAGTAAACTAATCAACAACAGTGGCTAGACAAGGCATCTCTAAGTTAGAAAAAGATATATTGAATAAGCTATGGGATGTATAGTCTGTAAAATTACCAAAGCTTTCATTTAGTAGTCTGTGACAACAGAACTCAAAAACTTCATACAGTTTATTAATGTTTTGAATAATTTAAGGTTGCTATTTTCAGGCTGATCCTGCAATTCTGAGGATATTGAACCATCTTTACAACCAAGACATTTTCCTGTTGCTTCAAGATAGATTTTATACCTGGTAACAAGGAAGGGTCATGGAATCTCTCTCTCTCTCTCTCTCTCTCTCTCTC